>NC_048218.1:107746766-107785645 GCF_002007445.2 Ailuropoda melanoleuca
TGAAGCATCGAACTTTGCATCGGAATCCGGAGATGTACTGTATGGTGACTAACATAATATAATAATAAAATTAAAAAAAAAAAAGAAAAAGTTCATACGCCCTGATTTTTATCAACAAGACATTCCAATATCCAGAAGGAAAAAAACACAATGCTTACCATAAATGTGCAAATTTTAGCAAATATATCTAAGGCTGCTACTTTCCAGTATTCTTCAATGTCACCCGGTATAGGGACATACATACGAGAGGCAAAGAAAGCACAAAAAAGCCCCAAACACAGAGCTTTGAACCCCATGATATTCCTTTCTCCAGGCTCTTCATGTGTTGAGATTAAAGCATTTGCACAAATCCTAACTAACAAGTAGCAGAACAGCTGTAGATTGGGAAGGCTTTCGGGTGCTGTACGATCATCATAGCAGGGTGAAGCTAATTTTTAATTCAAAAGTTATTGCATCAGTAGTGACTCATTTCTGAATTACACGGATTCCAAGATGGATGTTGTAACACAACAGTTCATGCCTATATGATAATAAAACAGTTAACAAATCCCACAGTGATTCTTCACCCTGCCGGGCTATTGTCATCCTCAAGCAAGTTAGGCGTGAAATCGGAGCCTACATGAAAGCTCTTAAGACATCACAAAGTAAAATTTTGTGATTGGTTGGTTGCAGCATTTTGTAAGAAGAGGCTTTAAAAAATTCAGAGAGGGAGTCAAACCATGAGAGACTCTGGACTCTGGGAAACAAACCAAAGGTTACAGAAGAGAGGTGGTAGGAGGATGGGGTAACTGGGTGATGGGTATTAAGGAGGGCGCGTGTTGTGATGAGCACTGGGTGTTATATGCAACTAATGAATCCTTGAACACTGCATCAAAAGCTAATGATGTACTTATGCTGGCTAAGTGAACATGATTTTAAAAAAATTTAGCTGATACTTAGTCAAAATGCAGGCTCATGCAGCTGGCACAGATTACTATGTTAATAGGCCTTGCATGCTGCAGTGGACCAAACCTTGGGCCAAAAGATAAGGGGTATGGAGACTTGTGCATATGCCATTATTCACCAAGCTGGAACTATAATAGTCTGAAGTACTCAGTATAAGTATGTCAGGAAACACTGTTTTTTAAATGATTACACAGTGACTTTGTTCTTATGGTTGGGTGGTAAATCTTTAAAAGCAATCTATACCAAGTAGCCTAGTGTGACAATATCAAGTGCAGATACTGGACTTCTGCTTGCTGCACCCTGAGACCCTGTCCATAAAGCTGATCATTTTGATGTTTTTTAGAGATGCAAGGAACTGGAGATTTTCTGTCTGACATCTCAGGACCTGGGAAATAAAAAGAATAGTCAACAGTCAATAAACCTGCAATTCTCAAGCTCATTACCAGAGATTGGTACTTAAAGAAAGTAATTTTTAGTGATAGGATACAATCCAATCAGGGGTCTAATATAAGTATATATTGGGCTTCTTGAAAGCATAAGTATTAACTCCAAAGGCTATCCTAAATTTCATTATTAAAATTTTTATTTTTATTCACTTACATTGCAGTCTTCCCTGAATCCCCCAGGACATAACTTAGTAATATCATCTGTTATTCAAACTACAACACTCTTACAAGTGAAAGAGACACTATTAATGATGCACATAAAGTGCAACTGTCCTGGACAGACTGGTACTAACGGACTTACCCTAATCATGTAACTCTTTTATCAAATTTACTTTAATTTGTGTGCCTGCCTTTCCCAGTGGACTGTAAGACATCATGCTTTTTTTTTTTTTTTTTTTTTTGTCTTTGCAACCTCTAAATGCTCAGTGCTTTGCAGGTAGAGATGTTAAATACATGTTTTGAATAAATTAATGGATAACCGAGTTAATTGATTAATTAATGCTTAAGGGTATTAGTAAGGGGGAAATCTCCAATCCACCCTGAAGTTTGAAAACTAAAATTAGGAGTGGTCATGGATGACAAAGACTGAGAGAAAAATAGAGTTGAGGTTAAGATAAAGTTTCTGTCTTCACACTACATCTCTCTCTTTCCATCTCTCTCTCTCTCACACACACACATGCACACACACAGAAAGGGACCTGGGAGACAGAGAAATGTTATCAGGCTGCAGCTATGTGAAGAAGGAGGCCCTAATCAGAACTATTTAGGAAACATAGTCAAGTTAACATACACCAAGAAGTTTAGAGAAGGTATCTGGAATCTTTCTAAAGTCAGGTACTGTATGGCTGACATATTTGGAAAGATAAGCACAGGTATCTGAGGTAATGACTGAATTTCTCTAATCAGATCATAGCAGTTTGCCTAACACATGGTGAGCAATCACGAAATAGTACCTGTTGCTGTTGTCATTATTACTAATAGAATTATTTTCAACATTATTGTTGGGATCAAAGAAAAGAGGCAACTTAAAGAGTATGGAATCCTTCAAGAAGATCCAGGTCTATGTCGTGTGTCTGTTTTTTGGTTTTTTAAGATTTTATTTATTTATTTGACAGAGACAGCCAGCAAGAGAGGGAACACAAGCAGGGGGAGTGGGAGAGGAAGAAGCAGGCTCCCAGCAGAACAGGGAGCCCGATGCAGGGCTCGATCCCAGGACTCTGGGATCACGCCCTGAGCCGAAGGCAGACGCTTAACAACTGAGCCATCCAGGCTCCCCGATCCCGGTCAATGCAGTGAAGTTACAGGGGGATGTTTGATCTCTGCCTGGAGTCAAAGGTTAAAACATCTGAAGAGCTAGAGGGAGGGGTACAGATAAAGAGAAAATAGCCCCCAAATTCATCCCATGTTGCAGTTCCTTAGGTTCAGCTCTAGGTGTCTGAAGATCTCCAACTGTCACAATTTTCCATGTCCCTTGGGTCACCATTGTTAAGCAAAGAAAGAGAACAGGTAAGATGCATGAGGTGAAGAAGGAATAAAACTGATACCATCTTCTCCTAGACTCAATGACTGTGAGGCTTTTCTTATCTTACAGAGCTGACAACAGTATTGCTTTATGTCTGTCTTTAAACTTTATCTCGTTTTACTCACTAAATGATAGAAAAGTAAGGCTTTTATGCACACCATAGATTGGTTTGACAGTTTTTGGCCTTTTACTTGTGAGGTTATAAAACACCATGCACTCAGTTCAGAGCAAAGTTTACTTATTTTATTTTCCCCACAGGCTTCCACCACATGATATCATTATCAGTTGACTAATATCTGTGGAGTCTTGGATGCCCCTTCCCACACCTCGCTTCTATCCAGATCAGACAACCTCAAACATCTTTATATTTTTCCCATTCCCTCCAAGATAAAATCCAAATTTCTCAGTAGTGCATTTTATGTTTCCAGTCATCTTCAGAGTCTCCCCTTTGACCCTACAATCCAGGCCAACTTCAACTGCTGGAAGTTAACCTATAGCAAAAAGCCACATAAGTCCTCTGGAGCTTTCATCATACCTCTTTTCCTAGAATGAGCCCTCAAGATCTCTCTGATCCTACCTGCTTATCAAATACTTTTTCTGTTTTTATTTTCGAGCTTAATCACTTCTGTATTGCTTTTTGCGATCCCTGACAGATAAGGTTGATCAATCCCCCTTTCTTTACACCCTCCTGATGACTTGTGCCATCGTCCCAGTAACACCAAACTGAATTTACATAGTGGGCATGAATCTTGATCTCTTAATGGTATATGCATACAAATATTTCTTTAAATCCTACAATGGACTGAATGTTTGTGTTCCCCCAAAATTCGTATGTTGAAAACTTAATGATCAAAGGTGACTGTGTTAGGAAGTGCGCTCTGGGAAGTGATTAGGTCATGAGAGTGGAGACTTCATAGAAAGCCCTCACCAAACAGCAGATCTGCTGAACCTTGATCTTAGACTTTCCTGAATCCGGAGTGTTTGTTTTTTAACCTATTCAGTCTGTAGTTTGTTTGGTTTTTTTTTTTTTTTAATAGCAAACTAAGACAGATCCCAAACAACGTTAACATTAATGCATTATGCCAGTTAGGCATTACAAATAAAACACAAATAAATCAGTGACAAGACAAGGATCCTGCTTTCACTGCTAGTACCTAACATTGTACCGGAAGTTCTAGAGCTACCAGATAAGAAACGAAAATAAAAGTCATCCAGATTGGAAAGGAAGAGGCAAAACTATCTTGATTTGCAACTGATCTGATCTGATGTATAGAAAACTCAATAAACCCATAAGAAAGATACCAGAGCTATTTTATTACTTATTATTTTATTAATTCAGCAAAGTTGCAGAGTACAAGACCAACATATAAAATAAGGTTTTGTTTCTGTTCACCACCAATTATAACCTGAAAAGGAAACTAAAAAAGTAATTTCATTTACAATAGCAACTTATATACTTAGAAATAAATCTAATCAAAGAGGTGAAAGGCTTACATGCTGAAAACTATAAAATGTTGCTGAAAGAAATTAAAGAAGACATAAAAAAATAGACATCACATGCTCATGGATAGGAAGACTTAATATTGTTAAGATGTCAATGCTACCCGAAGTAATCTATAGATTTAATGCAATTCCCATCAAAATTCCAACAGCCTTTTCCACAAGAATGAAAAAGCCAATCTTTCAATTTATATGGAATTACAAAGAGCTCCAAATAGCCAAAACAATCTTGAAAAATATTAAAGAGGTTCCCATGTTCCGATTTGGGGCCAGTGGAAGTTACTACTGAATCAGAAAATATCTGAAAACAAGCCACTCTATTTTTTAACACTTGATAAAAACTGAAGCAGGAACTCTGTGATATTAGAAGAAAATATCTGAACTGTCTCTTTCTATAAGTTCAAAAAAACCAAATAAAAAAAAATGGTAAGGAAGAAAAGTATCAAGGTCCAGGGCTCATACAAAATAACTATACAACATAGACAAGGAAACTAAGAAAAAACAGAAAAAATAAACAAAAACCATTTATATTAAAAAAATGCAATGTGGAAAGGAAGAAAATTTTAAATATCAAAAAGAAGAGATAAATGATATTCAAGAGGAAATGACAAATATTAAAGATAAGCAAAGAAAAGACAAATGTGAACAATCACAGTCATTTAAAAAATTGAAGTAAGGTAACAAAAAATATTAAAAACTATAATCAAAAAACTTTCCTGAAAAAAATCTGAAAATACATAATGAGAGACTGCTCTGTGTACCCGAAAATACTGAACCAGAATAGCCAACAGCAAGATATATTCTTGTAAATTACTGTACTGTAAAGAACAAAGGAAAAGAAATTATTTATATGTTCAGGCAAAAAGGTCATTTGGCTTATGAGGGAAATAGTTTGATTATTATCAGAATTTAATGGTCATTCTTTATGTCAAAAGAAAATATAATACATATATAACATACTTAATGAAAGTAATGTGAGTAAATAATTTAATATCCAGAATTTTTCAACATATAATAACTCAGTGTATTGTGCCAAGAATGCTTCCTAAGGAATCTTGTAGAGAATGAGCTTCATAAAACCAAACTTAATAGAGAGGCAACATAAACACTGATTAACATTATGAAATATATTGTTATTATAGAATTAATGTTCAGTGATGGTTAAAAAGAGGAGGGTTCAGTTGGTAAAGGCATTGTTATCTAACAGTGTAGATAAAATGCAACCACAGATAAAGTAAGGAAGAAAAGAAAGAGGAAAAAGACAAAATTAACTACATTTAGTAATCAAAATTAGTGGTGATGGTGTTCACATTGTTATTGTAAGACTGCTCAATTTGTAAGGTGAGTAAAAACAAATAAGAAATTATAGGATGTTTTTATTCTCTCATACACATGTTTCCCCAAGGGCCTAGATTCTTGGGTTGTCAGTGTAGAAAAAAAGAGATGTGATATAAATGAGATTAAGTAAAAACCCTATGGTCTTGAATTTGAGCTGGGACTATAAGAATGAAAATATTATCAGGAATATTAAGAATTGGATGCCTGGGTGGCTCAGTTGGTTAAGCATCTGCCTTCAGCTCAGGTCATGATTCCAGGGCCCTGGGATTGAGTCCCACGTCAGGCTCTCTGCTCAGTGGGGAGTCTGCTTCTCCCTCTCACTCTCCTTCTGTGTTCTCCCTCTCTCTCACAAATAAAATCTTTAACAACAACAACAACAAAAAGAATATCAAGAATTATTTTTTCTTTAAAAATGGGTATTTGTATAAAATTCCTAGCTTTGTCCACTGAAGAAACCTAGTGCTCACATTATGATATTGAAATATCACCACTATTAAAATAAATCACATATTAAAGGAAAACCAGGGATTTTTGGATAAATAACTAATCCCAGATTTCCTTCAGGGAACATGTAAAATCAGCCTGGAAAATACTGACATACCAGATTGCAAGGAAGATCTCAGTGACTTTCCGAGTCATATCAAGAAGACTGGAAAGAGCTTCCACTGGCCCAAAGTGGGGCTATTTACCTACTCTAATAAGAAATTAATCAGGGGCGCTTGGGTGACTCAGCTGGTTAAGCATCCAACTCTTGATTTCTGCTCAGGTCATGATGTCAGGGTGGTAAGATCGAGCCCCTCGTGGGGCTCTGTGCTGGGCATGGGGACTGCTTGAGATTCTCTCTNATTTAGTTTGTTTTCATAACTTGGCTATTATGAAAAATGCAGCAATGAATATGGGAGTTCAGATATATCTTTGATATAATGGTTTTCTTTCCTTTTAATATGGGATGAACCTCCATATTGTTGTTTTTTTTTATTATGACTGCACCAGTTTACATTCCTACCTACAGTACACAAAAACTTCCCTTTCTCCACATCATCCCAGCCTCTATCTCNAAAAAAAAAAAAAAAATTAATCAATAAAATAGGCTTGAATTCTCTAGTCTGTACTGATATTTTTTTTAAAGATTTTATTTATTTATTCGACAGAGTTAGAGACAGCCAGCTAGAGAGGGAACACAAGCAGGGGGAGTGGGAGAGGAAGAAGCAGGCTCATAGGGGAGGAGCCTGATGTGGGGCTCGATCCCATAATGCCGGGATCACGCCCTGAGCCGAAGGCAGACGCTTAACCACTGTGCCCCCCAGGCGCCCCCCTTTTNCCCATAATGCCGGGATCACGCCCTGAGCCGAAGGCAGACGCTTAACCACTGTGCCACCCAGGTGCCCCCCCCTTTTTTTTTTAAGATTTTGATATATTATTTTTTAATTAACTGGTTACATTCTGAAGTAATGGAATTAATTCATTATCTTAGTGGAATTAAACAAAAGGAAATAATAAACATTTTATCTTTCCTTTCTTATATGAAGTATGCCATTGTTTAACACTAAATAATATATGAGGGTAACCATCTTGTATAACATTTTCCAGGTAACATACAAAAGCAAAATTATCAAATTAAAATATCATTTTGCAACCTCCATTGAATTAGTGAGTCTGTATTTACAGCCTCAATGGCTTTTAACCTAACATAAAGTGACAAATATGTGCTTCATGATCAAATAAAGTCCCAACATAAATACTCTTGCCAAACAGATTGAACCGAATTCTGATCAAACCTGTGGATTCCAACTGATAATTCACAGGAAACACAGAGGATGGAGGAACACGGTAAACTGCAAAGAAATGTGTAATCAGCAAAATCGAGACTTTAGGAAACCCTGCAGACCCAGATCTTCAACAGATAAATTAGGAGTAGAATAGATTAAAAAGAAATTTAAAAGACATACCATGTTTTAAATCGTGAAGGAATAACTAGAGTTTCTAGGGATTCATAGGTGATAATATTATACAGAAATGCAGGGAAGTTATTACTATAAAATTCAGGACAATGATTCCATTTGGAAAGAGAGGAGAGCTGTGATTTAATTGTGGCTCAAGGATGAGTACATGGGCAATGTGGCAAAGTTGTATTTCTTAACCAGTGTGGTGGTTAACATGGGTCTTCACAGTATCATATCTCATTAGCTACATAGTTGTTTAATGTGGTTTATTATATTTGTGTTTGATTTTACAGTAAATGTTATTTTTTAAGTAAACATAGTCTGACATCCTATACAAAAATTAACTCAAAAGCCAAATATAAAACCTAAAACAATTAATCTAGAAGAAAACATAGTGGAAAAGCTTTAGGACATTGGATTTGGCAATGATTTCTTAGATATACACCATAAGCACAGTCAACAAAAACAAATTAGACAAATGGGAATACTTCAAACTTAAAAATTTCAGGGAATCAAAGGAGACAATCAACAGAGTGAACAGACAACCAATGAAATGGGAGAAAATATGTGCAAATCATATATCTGATAAGAGGTTAATATCTAAAATATATAAAGAACTTCTACAACTCAACAACAAAAAACTAACAACCTCAGGACACCTGGGTGGCCAGTTAAGCATCTGCCTTCAGCTCAGGTCATGATCCCGAGGTCCTGGGATTGAGCCCCACATCGGGCTCCCTGCTCAGCGGGGAGTCTGCTTCTCCCTCTCCCACTACCCCTGCTTGTGCATGCTCTCTCTCACTCTTGTGCTCTAATAAATAAAATCTTAAAAACAAACAACCTCATTAAATATTGGGCAAAGAACTTGAACAAACAAGTCTCCAAATAAGACATACGAATGTCCAAAAGGCTCATGAAAAGAAGTTCAGCATCACTATTCATAAGACAAATGCCAATCAAAACCACAGGGAGCTGTCACCTTACACCATTAGGATGGCTACTGTTCAGAAAAACAAAAAATAAAAAGTGTTTATGAGGATGTGAAGAAACTGGAACTGGTGTAAACGTAAGACAGTGGAGCCATTACGAAAAACAGTATGAAGATTACTCATAAAATTAAAAATAGAACTATCATGTGATCCAGTGATCCCACTGCTGAATATATGCAAGAGAATTAAAAGCAAGGTGTTGAAGAGATGTTTGAACACCCATGTTCACTGCAGCACTATTCCCAATAACCAAAAGGTAGAAGCAACCCAAAGGTCCAACAATAGATGAATGGACAATGAAAACATCGCATATACATATATTAGAATATTACACACCTTTAAAAAGAAGGAAATCCTGTCATGTGTTACAACATAGGATGAAACTTGAAGACGTTAAGCTAAGCAAAATAAGTCACAGAAGAACAAATTTTGTCAGATTTCACTCATATGAAGTATCTAAGACAGTCAAAATCATAGAAACAGAAAGTAGAAAGCTATTGCCAAGGGTTGAGGGAAGGGAAGGGAGGGCATTAGTGTTTAGCTGGTATAGAATTTCAGTGCTGCAAGAGAAAACAGTTCTAGTGATCTGTTGCACAGCAATGTAAAGATATTTAACACTACTACTGAACTGTACACTTAAAAATGATTAAGATGGTAAATTTAATGTTATGTAAAGTTTACCACATTTTTAAAAATGGGAAATTTTCATGGATACGACCACAACAAAAGTTGTTTCAATATAGCTTCAAAATAGGGGCACCTGGGAGGCTCGGTCACCCAGGTTGAGCAAGTGGCTCTTGATTTTGGCTTAGGTCATGATCTCAGGGTCGTGAGATCAAGCCCTGTGTCAGGCTCTACACTGGGCATGGATCCTGCTTAAGATTCTCTCCCTCCCTCTGCCCCTGCCACCCCGCTCTCTTTCTCTCTCTCTCAAAAAAAAAAAAAAAGATAGATAGTTATAGCTTCAAAATTAAATAGTCTGATAAGATTGTTAAATATCCATATATTGGTCACAAAAATCAAATCTAAAATATAGCACACAAAAATATTGACATTCAGTATATGACAAAAATATATCAAGGAATTACCAACTAAGCTGGCATAGCTATATTGCTACTAATCAAAACAGACTCAAGGCAAAAATAATTTCTATACATAATGTCACCAAATAATGACAAATTTTATGTACGTAGATGACAGATCAATTCCATACTCTAATAAACTAACCTCAAAATAGGAAAGAAAAAACAGAAACAGAACTTAAAAAGAAATTGACAAATTTATTGCATTAATAGAATTTTAATACATCTTTCCCATAATTAAGGGATCAAATTGAAAAAAGTCTCAGAAAATATGTGAAAGATTTATACAGCACACTAATAAGCTGAAGCTAAAGGTGTAAGTAGACTGTTTCATCCAACAGTTAAAGAGTATATATTTTTTTGAAGTGCATATGGACATATACACAAATTGATCACATGCTATGCGATAACCCTAATTTCAATAAATTTTATAGGATTGTAACATACTGACCATATCTTCAGGCCACATCACAATTAGGTTAAAAATTTTTTTAAAAATCTCTAAACAACGCAGATATCAATAAGACTCAAATGAAATAGAAAATATTTAGAACTAAGAAGATATCGACAAATGTAGAAGGCCTTTCAAGGAACAGGGGAAAATGAAAAAAAAATCTTAACATGAATGAATTATGCATATATGGTAAACTCTCCCTTTTTCCTAGCCACTAACCATTAAGGCGATAAATGAAGGAACATCTCTAAAGAGACAATCCATGCATATGAATGTACATGCATGTGCATTTGAATATGCTTTTTTCTCTTTATTTCAGTGGCTAATTCTACTGAGAAAGAGTCACAAAAATGTATCATAGAGCAGGTGAGTATTTCTTAAGAAGTGGACTGAAGGCTGAGTGTGTGCTTCTCTGGTGTTTGTTTGGGAGGGTAAGAGGTAGCGCCTTCCTGGCAGAAGGAAATCAGGCCTGTGAAAGATTTTGGTTTGGTTGCCTAATTATATACGGCAGCTAAGGACACCAAGAGAGAGAGGCCTGGAGACAAAGACAGGCTTCATAAGCCACACATAGGAGTTCGAGCTTTATCCTGAGGGAACTGGGGAAATGTTCCACGCTATACAGAGTGATGTTACATTCCTCTTGCCTGAGATCATCACAGCGTATTTCCCTTCACCTTCACAATGATCTTGGTTTGTACAATAAATTACTTTGCCACCCATCTACAAAGGTGATCAGGGTAAACACAAGTCTGACCTGGTGAATAGGGGAGAGGTATTAGAAAAAACGCCCAACACCCACAGAAGATCTGATGACAGAGAATTGTGTGTGATGCAAACCTCAGCAAGAGTGCAACAATTGCTCTCCTGTTTCTTCATAAACTTGAGACCAGAAGGCAGAAATTCACAAACTAAACTCCCAGGGTCATGACCTTTAAAAAAAATTTTTATTTATTTGTTTGACAGAGAGAGAGCACAAGCAGGGGGAGCGGGCAGGCAGAGAGAGAAGCAGGCTCCCCACGGAGCAGGGAGCCCATGAGGGACTGGATCCCAGGATCCCAGGATCATGACCTGAGCCAAAGGCAGATGCTTAACTGACTGACTGAGCCACCCAGGCGCCCCAAGTCATGACCTTTTACTTGGAACTATAGAACCATACCCAGAAATTTAGCAAGGAGGAGAAACAGTGAAAGCTAAAGCCTGAAGAGAGAAAAATTCTCTAAAGGCCTGATATTTAAGGGAAACAGTTTTAGATTTCTTTCCAAGTCAGCATGACTGTACATAAACTTTGTTCAAACTGAAAGCCTAATTTATGGCCATACGTCATGTATTTGCTTTGTAAATGAGTAGCCTGAAAGAAAACCACCTTATCCTTAAGATACCAATCAATGTTCCAACTCCCTGCATTCCTTGATGTTAAAACTCAAGATTCCTATCTATATGTTAATCTAAATTCTTTCGAACTTTTACAAGATATATAAACTGCACTCTGTAAAAACTGTTCATTCTTTGGAACACTTTCTTCCTTGTGAAGATCGTATTTCCTGGGCAGCTGTCCACACGAGCTCAAACAAAACTCTTTCTTTTAGAGATTCTGAAAAGTTTGCTCATTTTGCATCAACAAGCCCATCAGAAAGCAAAGTGGCTGACACTTTGTGCCAGTAGGAAAAGTGTTCCCACCCACTGAGTTTGTAATGAGAAGAGGTCTGCTCTGTGTCTTTCTCTAAAATTGGCATAGGCTGCCTGAGGGACCAGAATAGCACCAGGGCGGAGCCACGGAGAGCTACAGAGTTGGTCGAACTCTTCAGGTGTCTTCTATCCCACTTTCTGCAGCCCCTCCCCCAGTCACCTTCAAAGGTCTGAATCCCCCTGTGGCTACCCCTTCTCAGATCTTCCCTTCCCCATAGGGCTTACATGCTACCTAACTCACCTCTAATTCTCTCCTTCTAATCACAACTTCCTTTCCTTTGGAGAAGCTGATTTGCTGTGTTATGAAAACATTTATAATAGAAACAATGACAGACTAAAATCGAATGAACATATTCATGTATCAGGCAAACCGACACGTTTGGATTAAAGCAAACACAACCATCACTTTCACATCTCCCAGCCTACTAAATATCTGATCGTTAAGCCTCAAAAACATGATATCCCATTTTTGAAATAGTACACACCTCTGTCTACGATCTCTGCAAAGGAGGTATGCTTCAAAACAGGTTTGGGAGGGCTCTGCCTCCAGATGCAGATAGTACAGGCCAATCAGAGAGCATGACACCTGCAAAGGCAAGACACGGTCACGCTGAAGTACCAGTACTGATTCCCACTGGAGTAGACCTTCAACCATCTCATTTAGCTAAGTCATAAAAGCATTAGGATTCACCATTTCCATATTTCTATATACCTATATAGAAGAAAGTGATTCCACTTAGAGCCTGAACCATATCTAAATAGGGTATTTTACTATAACCAGATCTAACCATCCAGGCTGATAGACCCAGCCCTTTGGTCCACTCCAGAATCTAATGAAAGCCTTTACACTGAAAAATAAATAAGAAAATTCATTTTAACCAACCAAAAACAGATTTTTAGACTCATGCCACCCTACCCAGGGTGCAAGTTACAAACCCCAATTAACGTAACTACAGAATACATCATTTTCCTGACCCATAAAATTACATGATTTTCCTTCGCAATCACCTAGCAAGTGCACAGCATTTAGCTAAATAGCTAAACTATTTTTGAACAACGAGGAATGTGATCTGAGGATTAAGAAAACAATCTGCACAGTTATGTGAGGTTCAGAGCCATGGGGTGTGGGGGAAAGCTCCGCAGCCTTGAAGGGGAGGGAACCTGTTTTGCAGAGCAAAGTCAGGGAGGAGGAGAAAGCGGGAGAGAGTACAGTGGGTAGGGATCACACAATAAGCCACAGTGAGGAGATCCTCTGGGTTGCACTGGGAGAGATCCCTCCCCTTCCTGGAGTACATTTGGAAAGTGTATTTTGTCTCTCCAAGGCCAGCTGGAGCCATTGAGCAGCACTCAACAGCAGGAATAGATGTGTGCTTAGAGGGCAGATAACCTTGCAGGAGCTTTTCACCTCGAGCCACAATAGACTTAAACCACCACATACACACCAAACGGCTGCTTTTCTGGGACAGAACTGAGCAGAGAGCAGACACGGGCAGACTGCAGATAACCTGGCCACTGCATTTTGCTCTCTGCCACAATAGAGTCAAGCCTCTATGTGACTGCCTTTCTGGGACAGCATGGAGTAGGAGACTGAATCAAGCACAGATATCTGATAACCTGATTCCAGCTTTTGGCTGAGGCTTACAATAAACTCCAGCCTCTGTGCACAAACTGCAACTGCTTTTCTGGGACAGGACAGTGCTGGGAGAGCTGGGAGGCTCTCCTCTGGGGGAGGCTCGTGGGTCTACACCTTGCCAGGCCATTTAAAACTTGGAGTTTTGAATCTCAGCCACCAGCCACAGATAAAATACAGGAGGCCAATGGCATGGGGCGTGCTGATGGTCCAAGTCCAGGCAGGTTAAGGGCAGGGAACTGAAGAAAGCCTGGGATGCAGGAGATAGTTCCCTTTCCTGACAGGGTCTCCTGAACAGCAGTGGTCAAGAGTTCCCCTCCCCAGGGACAAGATGGTGGGGTGACGCCATATTCTCCCTCCTCTACTACCCCTCCCTCTCCTTCTCCCACCAGCACAGTCTGCCTTCAGAGAGAAACATGGCCCCTCCCGTGGAGGCTGGAGGATCCTGCACTAACACCCAACCTCCTGCACCTGGCAGGGGCATCTGCAAGGGCAGGCAAGTCAGCTTGTGAGCCAGCCCAGCAGGCCTCTCCCTCAGAAGAGCAACACAGAAACGCCCACAGGTACCAAGTCTACTGATTAAAGAATGCTCCAAAATGACAGCTTCTGGTGGAAATAGGACCAGGCTTGCTTCTCTTTTTCTTCTTTCTTTTTCCTTAATTTTTTAAATTTTTAAATTTTTTTTTCTATTTCTCATTTTAAATTTTTAGCTTTTATGTATTTTTCTCTTTCTTTTCCCTTTCTCTTTCTCTCTCTCTCTTTTTTTTTTTTTTTTTTTTTTGGTACTAGGCATAATTTGTTCATTTGTTTGTTTGTGTTTCCTTATTTTTCAGATCAGGCTTTTTATTTTTCCTCTTTTCTTCTTTCCTTACTCTTTTCTCCTTTTTTTCTTACTCTTTGGAATCAGGCTTATAGTTTTTTGTTTGTCTGTTTGTTTGCATTTTTGTTCCTTTTCCTTTTCTCTTGTCTTGGATTAGGATATTTTTTTTCTTTTATAGGCTTATCAACAAATGAATCAAAGCACACCTACTTAAAGGTCCAAACACCCCCCACTATGAGCAAGGAGGAACTCTGTAGAGGATGGACCAGTGGGAAAGAGCAGCTAAAATGCAATAGCAGAGTGTACATAGCGTACACCAGAAACACTTCCTGAAGTTGTCATTGTTATTGTTATTGTTGTTTTTCTTTTTCTTTCTTTCCTTTCTGGACAAAATGAAAACACAGAGAAATTCACCCCAAAAGAAAGAACAGGAAATAGTACTCACAGCCAGGGATTCAATCTATATGGATATAAGTAAGATGTCTAAACTAGAATTTAAAACCACAATTATAAAGATACTAGCTGGGCTCGAAAAAAGAAGACATTAGGGAATCCCTTACTGTAGAGATAGAAGAACTAAAATCTAGTCAGGCTGAAATTAAAAATGCTATTACCAAGATGCAGTCCCAAGTAAAGACCATAAAGACGAGGATGAGCAACTCAAAGACTGAAGATAAAATGATGGAAAACAAGGAAGCTGAAAAGAAGAGCAAAAGAAACCTATTAGATCATGAAAGCAGGCTGAGGGAACTCAGCAATTCCATAAAGAGAAATAATATCCATATTATAAGAGTCCCAGAAGATGAGGAGCGGGAAAAGGGGGCAGAAGGTTTATTTGAACAAATTATAGATGAGAATTTCCCTAATCTGGGGAAGGAAATAGGCATTCAAGTCCAGGAGGCACAGACAACACCCATCAAAAGCCACAAAAACAGATCAACACCTTGACATTTTATACTGAAGCTTGCAAATTAAAGAGAAAATCCTGAAAGCACCTCAGGACAGGAAGCCCTTAACCTACAAGGGAAGGGTAGGCACTGAAGGCTGGCAGCAGATCTGTCCACAGAGACCTGGAAGGCCAGAAAGGACTGGCATGATATATTCAACAAGCTAAATGGGAAAAATATGAAGCTAAGGATATTTTATCCAGCAAGGCTGCCATTCAGAATAGAGGGAGAGATAAAGAGCTTCCAGGACAAGGCCACTTGGGTGACTCAGTTAGTTAAGTGTCTGCCTTCAGCTCAGGTTATGATCCCAGGGCCCTGGGATTGAGTCCCACGTCAGACTCCCTGCTCAGGGGAGAACCTGCTTCTCCCTCTGCAACCCCCCCCCCCATTCTCTCTCTCTCTCATAATTAGTTAAATTAAAAAAAAAAAAAAGAGTTTCCAGGACTAACAAAAACTAAAGGAATTTGTAAACACTAAACCAACCCTGTAAGAAATATTAAAGGGAATCCTCTGAGTAGAGAGAGAGCCCAAAAGTAATAAAGACCAGAAAGAAACAGAGACAATCTACGGGAACAGTGGCTTTACAAGTAATACAATGACACTAAATTCATATCTCTCAATAATTACTCTGAATGTAAATGGACTAAATGTTCTAATCAAAAGACAGAGGGTATCAGAATGAATTAAAAAAAAAACAAGACCCATCAATATGCTGCTTACAGGGACTCATTTTAGACCCAAAGACACCTCCAGATTGAAAGCAAGGGGATAGAGAACTTTCTATCATGTAATGGACATTATAAGAAAGCTGGTGGAGCCATCCTTAAATCAGACAAACTAGATTTTAAACCAAAGACTGTAATAAGAGATGAAGAAGGGCACTATATCATAATAAAGGGGTCTATCTACTAAGAAGATCTAATAATTGTAAATATTTATGACCCTAACTTGGGAGCAGCCAAACAAATAAACAAATTAATAACAAAACTGAAGAAATTCATTGATAATAATACAATAATAGTAGGGGATTTTAAAACCCCACTCACAGCAATGGACAGATCGTCTAAGCAGAAGATCAAGAAGGAAACAAGGGCTTTGAATGACGCGCTGGACCAGATGGACTTCACAGATATAATCAGAGCATTAATTTCATCCTAAAGCAGCAGAATACACATTCTTTGCGAGTCCACATGGAACATTCTCCAGAAGAGATCACACATTGGATCACAAATCAGGTCTCAACCAGTAAAAAAAGACTCAGATCATACCATGCATATTTTCATGGTATGAAACTTGAAGGCAATCACAAGAAAAAACTTGGAAGAACCACAAATGCATGGAGTTTAAAAAACATCCTACTAAAGAATGAATGGGTCAACCAAGAAATTAAAGAAGAATTTTTTTTAAATATATGTAAGTAAATGAAAATGAAAACACAACAGTTCAAAATCTTTGGGATGCAACCAAGGCAGTCCTAAGAGGGAAGTATATAGTAATACAGGCCTTCCTCAAGAAGCAAGAAAAGTCTCAAATGCACATCCTAATGTTACACTAAAAGGAGCTGGAAAAAGAATAACAAATAAAGCCTAAATCCAGCAGAAGATGAGAAATAATAAAGATTAGAGCAGAAATCAATGCTGTAGAAAAAAAAAACCCAAATAAATAAAATAATGACTGAAAGAGGAGAGATCACAACCAACACCAAAGAAATACAAGCAATTAGAAGAGAATATTATGCCAACAAATTAGGTAATCTGAAAGAAAGGAATAAATTCCTAGTAACATATGAATTACCAAAACTGAAACAGGAAGAAATAGAAAACCTGAACAGACCCATAACCAGCAAAGAAATTGAATTGGTAATCAAAAATCTCCCAACAAACCAGAGTCCAGGGCCAGATGGCTTCCCAGGGGAATTCTATCAAACATTTAAAGAAGAATTAATACCTATTCTTCTGAAACTATTCCAAAAATAGAAATGGAAGAATTTCCAAACTCATTCTATGAGGCCAGCATTACCTTGATCCCAAAAACAAAGACCCCACTAGAAAGGAGAATTACAGACCAATATCCCTGATGAATATGGATACAAAAATTCTCACCAAAATGCTAGCTAATAGGATCCAACTGTACATTAAAGGATTATTCACCACAACCAAGTGGGATTTATTCCTGGGCTGCAGGGATGGTTCAACGTCCGCAAATCAATCAATGTGATACACTACATTAATAAAAGAAAGGACAAGAACCATATGGTCTTCTCCATAGATGCAGAAAAAGCATTTGACAAAATACAGCATCCTTTCCTGATAAAAACCTTCCACCATGTAGGGATAGAAGGAACATACATCAGTATCATAAAGGCCACATATAAAAGACCCACAGCGAATATCATCCTCCATGAGAAAAACTGAGAGCTTTTCCCTTCAGGTTAGGAAAACCACAGGGATGTCCACTCTCACCACTGTTGTTCAACATAGTACTGGAAGTGTTAGTCACAATAATCAGACAACAAAAAGAAATAAAAAGCATCCAAATTGTCAAGGAAGAAGTCAAACTTTCACTTTTTGCAGACGGCATGATACTCTATGTAGAAAACCCTAATGACTCCACCAAAAAATTGCTAGAACTGATACAGGAATTCAGCAAAGTTGCAGGATATAAAATCAATGCACAGAAGTCAGCTGCATTTCTGTACACTAACAATAAAACAGAAGAAAGAGAAATCAAGGAATCAATCCCATTTACAATTGCACCAAAAACCATAAGATACCCAGGAATAAACCTAACCAAAGAGGTAAAGGATCTGTACTGTGAAAACTATAGAACACTAATGAAAAAAATTGAGGAAGACACAAAGAAATGGAAAAACATTCCATGTTCATGGATTGGAAGAACAAATATTGTTAAAATGTCTATGCTACCCAAAGCAGTCTACACACTCTATGCAATCCTTATCAAAATACCAACAGCATTTTTCACAGAGCTGGAACAAGAATCCTAAAATTTGTATGGCACCAGAAAAGACCCCAAATAGCCAAAGGAATGTTGAAAAAGAAAACCAAAGCTGGAAGCATCCCAGTTCCAGTCTTCAAGCTGTATTACAAAGATGTAATCATCAAGAGAGTTTGGTACTGGCACAAAAATAGACACACAGATGAATGGAACAGAATAGAGAAGCCAGAAATGGACCCTCAACTCTATGGTCAACTAATCTTTGACAAAGCAGGAAAGAATACGCAATGGAAAAAAGTCAGTCTCTTCAACAAATGGTGTTGGGAAAATTGGACACCCACATGCAGGAGAATGAAACTGGACCACTTTCTTACACCATACACAAAAATAAACTCAAAATGGATGAAAGATCTAAATATGAGACAGGAACCCATCAAAATCCTAGAGGACAACATGGGCAGCAACCTCTTTAACCTCAGTGCATTTATGGAATCATAACAATTTCACCTTTTGTGTGTCTTTCCAAATGGGCAGTAAACACATTGATGGAAGGCATTGTTAAGATTTTTTTTCTTGTAACTCCTAAATGTTTAGAACTTTGCATATAGTATGTGCTTAATATTTTTAAATGGCTAATTCACCAGTGCCTAAAGGGACAAAGGCATGGACCATATTAAATCCACCACCACCACATTAGCATTTGGAATTAACACTAAGAGAGGCCCTTGATGAGAAGGGTCAAGAAGGGAAATAGAAATTATAGTAAGCAAATTTCCTATCTTGGAACCACCTTACCAGTTAGAAAGAGAGGAAAAGAGAGTGATTTTATGAGGCTGAATTGCAGCTGCAGATATGTAGAAATGAAAGGCCCAATGTATATAGTTAAGGAAATTACCCGTAGGTGTCTGAAAACTTTCAAAACCTGGACACTAAATGGTTAAGACTCATTCTCTCAAATTCGGAATAAATTTGGAATTTGGAATGAACTACTGTGGTAGGCAGAATAATGACCCTCCAAAGGTGTTCATGTTTCTAAGCCTTGGAACATATGAACACATATATTACACAGAAAGAGGAATCAAGGTTGCTAATCAGCTCACCTAAAATAGGGAGATTATCCTGGAATGTCTCGGTAGTTTCAGTATAATCACAAGGTCTCTAAACAATGGAAGAGAGAGGCAGCAGAACCACTGTCAGAGTGATGTACTGTGAAGCCAAAGGACACAGTCAGCTTTTAGAAAGTAGAAAAGGCAGGAAAACAGACTCTCCACTGGAGACTCCAGTGACAAATGCAGCTGTGCCAACAATGATTTCAGCCCAGTGGGACCCATTTCAGTCTTCTGATTTACAGAACTGTAATGTAACAAATTTGTGTTGTTTTAAGCCACTAAGTTTGTGATGATTTGTTATACCAGCTACAAATATGCCTATCAGCAGTCAGTGTTATAACTAATGCACTCACTAGCAGTTATAAAACATTATCATTATAACACTCTCTCATCTCTGCCCTAAGAAAGTTAGAGAATAACCAAATATGTTTTATTTAGAAAGAGGTAAAGTCTAGTCTTAGGTTGAGAGTTCCTCAAAGCCTATATGAATCCTATATAGATAATGCATTTTAGGAAACAAAGTCTCTACTAACATGTGGATTTTAATTTTGTTCAAATATTAAAACTGCTGATATTTACTGCTGTCTTTAACATGCGATGTTGACTTCATCAATAAGAGGGAAGCAAATGACTGCAAATACAAGTCCTCACTATTTCCTACTTTAATACTTAAATACCAATGCTCTCCAGTCATAATATAACCTTTTTAAATAAGAAACTTTTTCAAACATGTAGGTAAATTTGAATCTAGTACATATTTGAGATTTGTGATTTTGTTTCACATATTTAAAACATGAATTATTTCTTTGTTATATAAATTACCATTACAGAGTCCCACCCTATGGCTCATCTTTTTAAAAATTTTATATGGTATCTTTTGCTTTAAAGAAAAGTTTCAATATTTTCTTGATTTATATATTTTATGCCTTGTCTCAGAAATCCACCTAGATGCCATAAAAATATTCTATAATTATTTCTTGAAGTTGTGACTTTCATTCACATTAATTCATCTGAAAATGGGCTTTATGTATATTTTGAGTCATGGATAAATTGATAAGATTTTTTATATTTTTAAATTTACATTAAATTTTTATAAATCTATATTCTATAATTTTAATATAAAAATGTTATTAGCCCTTTACCATGTATTAAATACTTTGCCACTTATCTGTTATATCTACACTGTCATAATTCATATTTTCAATTCTTTCTGTACTCTCAACTCTTTTCCATGGGTATGTCCAAGCTCGAATCATTATCACTTTTTTTTCATTACTATAGCTTCATTTGTTTTAATAGCTCAGGAAAGTTTCCCAATCTTGTTCTTAACTACATAACATAATCTTGTTCAGTCTTAACTCTCCATCTTCCATTTAAATTTGGAAACAGATTGTCAAGTTTCATCATAGATACTGAAATCTTTCATGCAATTTCATTGAAATCATAAGTTATTTTGAGTTATACTGACAGCTCTATGATATTAGATCTTCTAACCCATGAACATGGTATACCTCTTCATTTATTTAGGATTATTTAATGTCCTACAGTAATATTTAATTACTTTTCCCATAGTGTTCAGTGTTAGATTTTTTATCGTTGTTACATCTATTTTTGGATACCTTTATAAGGCATAGAGAAATTCTATTTCCTGCCACTGTTAAAATGATAGCCTTTTTGTTTGGATAAGGAAAATGTAACTGATTTTTATACTGGCTTTAAATTATTATATTATGTCATCAGAAGATTCTTTTTAATTTTTATGTAATAATCATATTATTAAAAAAGTATTACTTCTTTCTTAATTCATATTACTTTTATTTAGTTTTCTTGACTTACTACACTTTTAAGCTTGGACTCCAGTAAAGTGTTGAATACAAATGGTGATAGTAGACAATCTTGCCTCATTCCTGAAATCAAAGGAAAGAATTTGACATAATATGTAAATACTAGAAGAATATATTTACTTACTAGGGCTGCCATTAAAAGTACCACAAACTATGTGGCTTAAACAACAGAAATTCATTGTCTTGTAGTATTGAGAAATATAAGTTCACAACATTGGCAGAGCTGGTTCCTCCTGAGCTTTGAGGAAGGATCTGTTCCAGTCCTCTCTCTTTAGATTACAGATGGCCATCTTCAGATTCACATAGCGTTGTTCCTATATCTTCACATTACCTTACCTCTGTATGTGTATCTCCATGTCCAATTATCTCTTTTTTATAAGGCCACCAGTCATATTGGATTAGAGCCCACACTAATAGCCTCACTTTAACTTGACTAACTCTATGAAGATTCTAGCTCCAAATAACGTCACAGTGAGGTACTGAGAGTTAGGCCTTCAATGTATGAATTGTGGGTGGGGTGGGGTACAATTCAATCCATAACAAGGAGGGAACACTTCCAAATTCATTTTATGCAGCCAACATTATCCTAATACTGAAACCAGACAAAGACATTACAGAAATAAGTAAACTAGAGACCAATAACCCTCAGAAACATAGATATAAAAATTTCAAACAAAATACAATATAAAATTCAACAATACAGAAAAGATAATATATGTCGACTAAGCAGGTTCACTCCAAGAAGGTAAGCCTGGTTCAACATTTAAAAATCAACCAATGTAATTCATTATATTAAAAAATGATAAAGAAAAAAACAGGTGATTATCTAAATAAGGTGCAGAAAATGCCTTTCACATAATTCAACATTGATTAATGATAAAAACACTCAGTAAAGGAATTGAAGGAAACTTCCTTAATCTGATAAAAAGACCTCTAACAACTGTATACAGCTAACTTAATGGTGAGAGACCAAATACTTCCCCCCTAAAATTGGGAATAAGACAAAGACATTCTCACTCATAACTATTCATCATTATACTTGGAGTTTTAGTTATTGCAATAAGGTGAGAAAAAGAAATAAAAGGCATTAGATTGGAAAAGAGAAAGTGAAACTGTCTCTATTCACACACATTATTGTCTACATAGAAAATTGCAAAGAATCAATTTTTTAAAATCTCCCAAGAATAATAAGTGAATCTTAGCAAGGTCAAAGACTACAAAACGTATGAAAGTATAAAAATCAATCTTGGGGGCACCTGGGTGGCTCAGTCGGTTAAGCACCTGCCTTCAGCTCAGGTCATGATCCTGGGGTCCTGGGATTGAGCCACATATTGGGCTCATTGCTTGGTCGGGAATTTGTTTCTCCCTCTCCCTCTGCCTGCCACTCCCCCTGCTTGTGCTCTCTGTCAAGTAAATAAATAAAATCTTAAAAAAAAAAGTCAATCTTCTATATACTTGCAATAAACAATTGGAATTTGAAATTTGAAAAATGTCCTTACAATAGCAGCAAAAACTTAAATACTTCAGTACAAATTTAACTAAATTTCTTCAATAAAAAAAATTTTTAAATATGTTCAGGATATATAATGAAACTTCTACTAAAAATTATTAAACACTGATGAAAATAATCAAGAATAACCAAATAAATGGAGAAATATACCTTGTTTATATACTAGAAAGCTCAATATTGTTATGATATCATTGTAGCCCCTTTATAGATCAGCAACTAACTCCCATTCTTGAGTGATATCACAGTCCAGAAATTCTAAGCAATGCAGTAACAATATTTACTGTCATGACTAAGAAAAATTCTTAAAGTAATAACCTGTACATGGTAGGCCCTGCGGGATACTCATATTTTTACAGTTGATGTTGCATGAGGAAATCAGACTCCCACTATTAAGCATTTCCTTCTACAAGAAACCACCATATTTTAAGTCAAATCTTATTTACATTAAAGCTGATGAAATATGCTATCACAAACTAACTTCAGTACATCAGACTATTCCATGAACCCAAGTTGAATTAAAAGTATGCAAGAGAACACAGTTTTCTCTCCCTACATACAAATGTTCTTATAATTTTCATTTCATTTAACTTACACTTTCCCAATCATTACCATCCTAGCCACTTCCTGAAAATTACAATCACTTCACTTACTCTCTTAATACAGTTGGCCTATATTAACAGCTATTCCATCAGAATAAATCAAAACTAAGGAAAAGAATACACACAGTTGTGCTCGTTTTATAGGTGAAGAATATAAGATCAGAAATACAATTTTCCCAAGGAATACAATAATTGTTATATACTTATTCAAACTTAGTTTGGCCAACATTAATTTCGTAATTCTTTCCACTATATTCCCAGACATCATAAATTAACCTTTGAACTACAATCTACTAAATGCTGAGCTACATGTACTTATTATATAATTATAAATTCTCATCTAGCCTAGTAATGTACTTTTCTTTTATCCTGGGCTTAGGTGTAAATATATATATATTCTATATATATATTTCTAATATATAATATATATATATATATTTAAGATTTTATTTGAGAGAGATAGCAAGAGAAAGCATGAGCAGGGAGTAGGGGCTGTAGGATGAAGGATGGACGGAGGCAGGAGAGGGAGAAGCAGACTCCCGGCTAAACAGGGAGCCAGAGGCAGGGTTCCATCCATCATGACCTGAGCCGAAGGCAGACAATTCCTTAACCAACTGAGCCACTCAGGAGCCCCTCTTTCAATACTTCTAAGGAAATAAAGCACTCCAGTCAAGAAGTTGGGTGCTTTTCTATAGACATATGTTGGGTGTTTCTCCAATTGCTTGGGAAGTATTTCTTCCTCAATTAGTTTTATTGCCAAATCACTTGTCAAATGGAACCTGCTAATTTTCTCGGTGAAGTGGCATCTAAGTATAACTTGCATGTGAGCCAGAACAAATTAAAGCTCATTTCTTTTTTTTTTTTTTTAAGATTTTTTATTTATTTATTTGACAGAGATAGAGACAGCCAGTGAGAGAGGGAACACAAGCAGGGGGAGTGGGAGAGGAAGAAGCAGGCTCATAGCAGAGGAGCCTGATGTGGGGCTCCATCCCACAACGCCGGGATCACGCCCTGAGCCGAAGGCAGACACTTAACCGCTGTGCCACCCAGGCGCCCCTAAAGCTCATTTCTTATTTTTTTTTAATTTCAGGATTATACTACCTGTGAAAGTTAGAGCAGTAGGTGAGTCAGAGGCCGCCAAAACACAGGATTAATAAATTTCACTTCAAACTTGGGTTAGCTATAGCATAAAGCTACAAAAGCAGTATAACACTTATTAATATTTTTGTAATCTTGATGATGTCTTTCAAGTACATGGACATTATCATAACTCTAACACTAAACTAGTTTTATAGATTTTCTAACTAAAATTATGAATATATGAACACATATGTATATATGGGACCAGGGCCCCCATTTCAAAGTATATATATATTTCTAATATAAATATAAATATATTTATATTATAATAAAAAGTATATATTATATTTCTAATATAAATAACTTCCCTTCCTGAGAGAGGCTACAATATGATAGGAATTAAGGGGCATAAATTATAGGGAAAAAAACCTTTAATATCCATGAGTTTGAAAGGCAGGGCATTGCATTTAGAATTTATTTATTTATTTATTTATTTATTTATTTATTTATTTATTTATTTTTCTTTCCCGACAAGAAAGGCTTATCCTTAGCTATCGGGCAAGTAGAGCTTCTATGCATTCCCCTTACTCTCCCCCTGGCCCTACAGACGGCAAGATGGAACCGAACCGGATCAATAGTCTCGGGCACAGGGCAGCGTCTGCAACAACGGATTCTGGACGCCTGGATCTACCTGCCGCTGCTCCAATCACAGAGTTCAGCGATTGGAGGATGTGTCTCGAAGCTAAACTCTCACCGCGGCTATTGGCTACTTCCGAAGGAGGGAAATGACGTGAAATCCAAGAGGCACCTCAGAAGAGGAAATGGAAACAAACCACCCCCACTGCACTCTCCCAACAGGGCAGAGATCCCAAAGTTTACATGAAAATGTGCAAAGACACAGTTTTCTGACAGAAGGTCTCCTGGGCCCCATCTCTCTCCCTGGCGTCCTCAAGCAGATGAGTATTTGAACTAAGCAGAAACTTCAATTTCAGAAGCTATTGGGAAGAAACTCACAGTGAATGCACCTACTGAGAGAGCTCAAAGAGACTTTATTGACACCCTTGTCAGCAGATTCCGCCGCTTCAGAGGGATGTAGAGCTCATGCGTTCAATTTCTTCCCTGGCCAAATCATTTTGAAATAAAGGTGGAAGTTAGGTATTTGATCTAATCCTTCGCAAATGTGGAGGGGGAAAAAGTGAGTAAACTTTTATTCTAGTAGGGGTTGAAAAAAACTTCAAACTTTAAACCAAAGAAACCTAGAAGTAGTATTGGACTATACAATTGTTAAAAAAAGAATTGGAAGAAAAGAAAAAGGAGCCGGCTAACCTACCTTTGTTATCACGACATATTAGACCACTATTGTTCCTCCCTGTGCCAAACTGCTGAAGTTAATTCGCTGAGATGGTGAGAATTTCTTTCCTCTGGACACACATGAAACGTACACTAGGCTCCAAACAGTGAGGCTTAGGTGTTCAGACTTATCTGGGGGTGGATACCAAACTCTTCAGAGATATGTGGGGAACTATGAGTAGCCATTGTTCACATGGGAGGGCTATCCAAGGAGGCTTTAAATTGCCTGACCTAACCTGAGCCACTGGCAACCTAAGGAACAGCGATGGAAATTTCTAGCTGGCTCCCACCATAAGGCGAGTCAGAAGATTGCTGGCCCAGAACCTAGCTGGAGTCGTGTGACAGTGTCCAGTGCATTAGACATGGCCAGCTGCCAGTGAAGTCTGCAGTGTTTCTAGAACATCTCACATCTGACAGTGTTTCAGAATTGGAGCAGCTGTGTTCTTTAGAACTGGTGCCGCAGTTAGACTCTTGGAGTAATTCAGGGAAGGCTTCATCCCAGACCGGAGCTGGTGTCAGAGCCATGAAAGAGAACTCCAGTTGAGTAACTGAACTGTCCTCAAAAGCGATTTTTCCAGAACATAGAGAGAAAAACAGTATGAAGGTGAATCTACGAAGGCCATTTCTTCAATTAAAATTAGCTTTAAATCTCGTAGGTGGCACAGGAAGAACATCAAAGTTGTTGTGTTGGGTTTTTTCCCCACCCACAGCAACCAGGGTGGAGGACCAGGGATGGCTCAAGGAGGCAGCAACAGCTTTTTACCCTGGCCGCACATTAAGGACGCTGGTATAGCTTGCAAAGCAGCAGCCGCAGCACAAGAATCCCTTCTTGGGGGACGGATATTGACGTGGAGAAGGCCACTGAACAGATGGAGGTAGCCCTAATTGCAAGGCCCCTTAATGGTTCCAGAAAATTGCCTTTAACACTTTTAACTGTCTGATTAATATCTGGCTCTAACCTTCCTTTGGGAAGCTCTATGTAATAGTTTTCTTTTCCCAAAATTACTTCATTTTTCCCAACTCCATTATATTGTCTGCTATTTCAATGCTCAATTATAAGACTCATGCTTTCAAAACAAAACAAAACAAAAATGGTCAGAGAAAAATGCAAAGAAACCAAAAATATGGTAAATGCATATGAAAAATAAATGAAATAAAATATATTTTATGAATATTAATTCCAAATAAAGCTGTAGAGACATTATTGCATAAAGTACTGCCTTACTATTGTCTTTGAAGGAATCTTAAACAATTAGTCTTAGAAAAAGAGTAACTTCATTCGAAAACCATCACTATACTGGCAGTTTCTTTTATACTTGGCCTAATTATTTTTCAATTGTAGGCTACTTGAAAATAACAGATTTTGTAATTCTGGCTTGTTTTCTCAGTAGGCTTATTTTCAAAAATTTCCTTTCATTATTTATTCCTTCAATTTCACTCAAGATTTGAAAATTATTGTGTTAATTAAAAGGTTGAATTTTCTATTTTTCACTAAAAAAGTGTTCATGCCTTTCCTCAAAAAAAAAAAAAAAAAAAAAGAAACTAGAGAAAGGACATGATTCCCATACTTTTGTCACTGATACGAAATCCCTCTTACTATTTCTGCCCAGGCTTTTAGCATTGTGTGAGATATCATTGCTGAGTACCCACAAAAAGGAAATTTAAAAAATTTCGTGGGCACTTATAAGTCACGCCATACTTATTTTACATTTTTTGTGTATTACTGTGTTAGGATTTTACAGAGTATTAAAAATTATGTAATCCTTCTGCTTTAGAGATAAGAAAACTGAAGCCTAGAAGTTTGACTAAACAAATTTGTACAGTTAGGAAATGGCAAAGCTGGATCTAACGCTATTTTTTAGGTCAGCGTTCCATCTGCTTTAAAAAACATACAATTAGGGGCGCCTGGGTGGCACAGCGGTTAGGCGTCTGCCTTCGGCTCAGGGCGTGATCCCAGCATTGTGGGATCGAGCCCCACATCAGGCTCCTCCGCTATGAGCCTGCTTCTTCCTCTCCCACTCCCCCTGCTTGTGTTCCCTCTCTCGCTGGCTGTCTCTATCTCTGTCGAATAAATAAATAAAATCTTTACAAAAACAACAAAAAAAAACACAAAAAAAACAACATACAATTAACTTCTAAATTTTGTGAAAGAGCCCACTGGAATTAAAAAAAAAAGATTAATGAAGACCAGATAAATCAGAAAAGGCTTGACTTTTACTGTGAGGAATGTCTGAGATTACAAAGAGTGAATGAGGTGTAATGAATGTGAATGGCATGTTATGCGGCCTCAAAGGAGCCATCTGTCCCATTGGCACTTGGAGTCAAAGATTTTCTCATGGGAAGATTTTTTTTTGGTGATAGTGCCCTGGTTTGATCCAGGGAACTACCACTCCCCCCTTCCCTTGGTTGGGGCCTTTGGCAGGGCTGTTGATAAAGAGGCTGCCCTCCTTTAGTCAACAGACGGGAAGGCAACCCAGCGTTCAATCAGGTGCTAATTCACTGGGATCTGGATCTGAGACAGAAAGACAAAGTACAACAATGTTTAAAACTGATTTATACCCACAGCTATATCCTGGAAGTCACTCTAGTTACTGCTACTGAGTGCTTATTGCTTTAGCATTCTGGAACTTTACCAGCTCCCATACATTTTACAATGTGGCACTTTGCTTTCCTTTCAGTTCTGTGCTATTCCCAAAGTCCTACCAAGATGTACTATTATTTTTTCCTTTGAACTAGTCATAGTCACATTCCATTGCTTTCAGGCAATATAATCTACTAGAAACAATCACTGTATGGTGTGGGAACATGCTCCCATTTTCTTCTCAGGTAAAGAAACTAAGTCACACAGGGATTAGTTTCCACTGATTGGATCCAAAGTCCCCACTGTATCTTCTGACAAAGTCAGTCCATAGTAGTCACCCTCATCTGCAGCTTTTCTTTCCATGGTTTCAGTTACCTGGTCAACTGATCCTCCTTCTGAAGTTCATCAAAAGGTCATAGTAGCCTAATTTTATGTCACACTGCCTGTGTCACCCTCCTCACTTTATTTCATCATGTAGGCATTTTATTATCTCGCATCATCATAGGAAGAGTGAGTACAGCACAATATTTTAAGAGAAAGAAACTACATTCCCATAACTTTTGTTACAGTATATGACTATCCTATTTTTATTATTATTGTTGTTAATTATTTTTATAATTAATTAATAATTAATTAATAATTATCAAATTAATTGTTTTAGTATTAATTATTATTAATTAATTTTTATTATTGATCTCTTACTTGCCTAATTTATAAATTAAATTTTCATAGGTATGTATACATAGGAAAAAACATAGTATATGTAAGGTTTGGTACTACCCACAGTTTCAGGCATCCACTGGGGATCTTGGAATGTATATGCAGTGGATAAGGAGGGAGTACTGCATAAATTAAATGTGTCATTGCATACCTTTTTTTTTTAAGATTTTATTTATTCATTTTGGAGAGAGAGAGAGAGAGCGTGGGTGCATGAGTGAGGGGGAGGGGCAGAGGAAGAAACAGACTCCCCACTGAGCAGGAAGCCCAACACACACGGAGCTCAATCCCAGACTCTGGGATCATGACCTGAGCCAAAGGCAGACACTTAACCATCTGTGCCACCCAGGTACCCCTGTCATTGCATCCTTATGAATATTTTTCAGGAATTGTGGTTATTTTTTATTTTCTGACATATTAAAAGATATAATTTCTCTCCTGGAATCACAATGGTGCTGCTACAATTCCATCTTGTCAGAAAAAAAAAAAATTTGTATTTTGTCCTTAATAAGCAAAAGCCACTCAATTACTAGACCAATCATCAAATTAATTTTCTTCTTTTCTTGTTTCTACTTTTAGAAAGTCTTATGCACATACAAAAGCACAAAAATTAAATAATTTTAGAAGGCGAGTTAAGTATATTTTTTAATTAAGAAAATAAAAGTAGAATTTTAGATTTGTACATTCTGAGACCAATATTGATAATGAATTAAACATCAGGAAATATTTAAAACAATGAGAATTTCCCCCCAAGTTAATGTCAGGCACCAAACCATAGATCTAAGAAGCTCGGAGAATACCAATAGGAAAAATGCCCCCAAATTACTCCTAGCACAACATTTTCAACCTGCAGAAAACCAAACAAAAAAAATTCCTCAAAGAAAACAGAGGAAAAAAATACCTTACCTACAGAGGAGAAAAGATGAGAATTACTTCTGACTTCTCTTCAGATCTAGGTAAGAAGAAACCATGCAAGTAAGAAGAGAATGGCGTGAAATACTTAAAGTTTTGAGAGAATAAACCACCACCCTAAAATTTTGTACCCTGTAAAATTATTATTCAAAAGTGGTAAAATAAAGACTTCCTCAGAGAAACAGAAATTGAGAGAATTTGTTGCCAATAGACCTGACTTGCAAGAAATGCTGAAAGAGGTTCTTTGAAGAGGGGAAATATAGGTCAGAAACTCAGATCCACCTGAAGAAAGGAAAAGCATCAAAGAAGAAATAAGTGAAGGTAAAATAAAAACTTTTATTTTTCTTATTCTCGATTGATCTAACAGTTTACAACCTGTTCAAAATAATAATAGCAACACTGTATTCAATTATGTATGCTTATATATAAATATATTTTATGTATATATACTCTTATGAATGCTTATACATAAGTAAAATGAATGACAGCAATGATACAAAGGACAAGAGGGAGCAGTTAGGATTGTTTTGTTATTATAAGGTACTCACACAATCTGTGAAGAAATACAGTGTTATCTGAAAGTGGATTTTAATTAATTGTAAATGTATATTGCAAACTCTAGAGTGACCACTAAAAAACAGTTAAAAAGTAGAAGCATAACTAATATGCTATGAAAATACAGAAAGTGAAATCATATAAAATCCTCAAAACCACAAAGGCAGAAAAGGAGTATGAAACAGACAAGAACAAAATAAGGGCAACAAATAGAAAATAGTACCAAATATGGTAGACATTATTCTAACTATATCAGTATTCGCTTTGAGTATCAATGATCTAACTGCGTGAATTACAAGACTGAGATTGTCAGAATGGATCTAAAAAACAAGACGCGATTATGTACTGTCTACAAAAAAACCACTTTAAATATAAAGACTCACAAATTAAAGTAAATAGATGGGGAAAAATACACCATTCAAACATTTTTGTTTTTTTAAAGCAGGAGTACCTCTGTTAATTTCAGACAGAGCAGACATCAAAGCAAGAAAAGTTATCAGAGATAAAGAAAGGTATTATTTAATGGTAAAGGGGCCAATTCTCCAAGAAAACAAAATCCTTAACAGGTATGCACCTAATGACAGCATCCAATTGCATGAGGCAAAAACTTACAGAATGGCAAAGAGAAGCAGATGAATGTACTACCATAGTTGGAGACTTAAATACTTATCAAAAATAAACAGATGCAAAACTAAGCATATCCTTATCATGCAATCCAGTAATTACATTCCTTGGTAATCTACCCAAAGAAGTTAAAAACTTACGTGCACACAAAAACCTGCACACAGATCTTTACAGCAGCCTTATTCATAATTGTCAAATCTCGAAAGCAGACAAGATGTATTTCAGTAGATGAATGGCTAAACTGTGGTACATCCAGACAATGGAATATTATTCAGCACTAAGGAGAAACGAACTACCAAACCATGAAAAGACATGGAGGAAACTTGAATTCATATTACTAAGTGAAAGAAACCATTCTGAAAAAGCTATGTACTATATGATTCCAACCGTCTGACATTCTGGAAAAAAGACGGAGACAGTAAAAATGTCAGTGATTGCCTTGTCTGAGGAAAGTATCAGCATCCTAGAGACCGACTGGAAAGCAAGGGCTTTTAGTGAATGCGCTAACCTCTGCCTCTAGACTTCTTCCCAGCCTGCAGAGGTCCTGGGCCTGAGATGCAGCCCCCAGCCCAGCCATCTCTGCGGCAGACTGGCTGCCCCCACAGCCCACATCCTTCTATACTGGCCATTCCTCCTTCCTAATGGGGTTTTGTGTGATTCGGAGTTGGTCCATAACCTGACCCTTGTATTTGTATAGCCTTTAGAATTGTTGTAGTTAAGAAATCAAGGACATCCCTCCAGCCCTGAACAGGTTCTCCCTCTGATTCCAACCCAGAGTTTTAGATACCTTTCTAGTTTACTATTCAATAAGTGTGTGGATGACTTCACACCCTTTACTATTCTGCATCTTAAAGTCCTATTTTAGTTTTACAGCTCTGAAATGGTAGAGAAAGAATATCAGTGATTGCCAGGAGTTGGGGTAGAGGAGTTTTAGGGCAGTGAAAATACTCCGTATGATATTATAATGATGGGTACAGGTCCCTTCCATTTGTCCAAACCTAGACTGTGCAACACCAAGAGTGAACTCTCACATCAACTATGGACTTTCAGCAACAATGCTGTGTCGGCGTAGGTTCACCAGCCATACCAAATGTACTGCTCTGGAAGGGGATGCTGTTAGTGGGGAGGCCATGCATGTCTGGGGGCAGGGGATGTATGGGATATATCTATCTTCCTTCTAATTTTGCTATAAACCTAAAACTGCTCTAAAAAAAAACCAACCACATAATCTTTAAAAAAATTTTTTAAAGTAACTCTCAATCCCTCTGAAGTTTAAGGGCATATGAGATAATCATGAAAGATATCCTACCGGTTTCTGTGTGAGAACTTGCTTACCCACTTCTTCCTTCGCTCCCCTTTAAATCAAGGGGTAGCAGTCTCAGTGAAAGCTATTGATAGGGAGAAGGTAAGGTACTAAAAGTGATTAGAAAAAAAGGAACTGACCAGACATGGGCTTTCAGCAGGAGGTGCCGAATGACTCTGATTGAGACATTGTCAACTATTATGGGAAGCAGAACGTGTGTAAAGGAACCAGCTCATAACGGGTGTCAAGAAATGATTGTTAAATGTTCAGCTCTTTTGCAAGCCAGTTGTTAAATATAGCCATTACAAAGAAATAAACTTACAACTAAATTATATTAAAAATAACGTAATAAATACTCAAAATTGATCACTTGCTTTGTTTTATTACATTTACTATTATCTATACACATGGGGTATTATGTCTCTAGTATCTACCTTGTGGAAAAAAATATATAATGGCATGCTCTGCACATCTCTTCCCAACTCTGTAATATCGATCATTTACTATCAGCCAGGATTGTAGTATTTACAGCACTGAGCCAGCCAATACTACAAGTCAGGACTTTTCTTGGAGAACCAGTTGCTCAGTGTTTACCAGCCCACCATGCTCCCTGCTTTACCTGCAGGTGCTGAGCCCCACCCTTAAATGGCATCAACGATCCACCGCTCCCTCCCGTCATCACCATCATAAAAACCAACCCTCCCCCCGAAATTGGCATGCTTCAGCAGAAAGGACATGCGTTCACTTTCTAGTTTGTGACCTCTTCAGAATCTCAGCTTTTCCCTCTATAAAACTTTCAAATATATTGAGAGAATAATGGAAAAGGAAGTGAGGTACATAACAAACATCAAAGGAGCTCAAAAACATTACTTCTTGCCCTATTTCCCCTTTATGTGTATCTACTTTGAATGAACTTAAGGAACAAGAGGAAGACATTGAATAGTAAGGACACTAAACAAATATCAAGCAGAATAAAATAGAAGTAATCTATACATACAGGTTGTAGGAGAATATTAATGACACTTCAAGCATAATGAAAATATTTAACAACTCACAAACTTCCCCCTTAGGCATTTTCTTTATGCATGTCACAATGTCTGTTGTCTTTCTACACATTTTTATTCACCATAGGGAACAAGGATTCTGTCGCCCTCTACTGCACAACGTCAAGTAAACATATGTAATTTGCCAGATTTATCCTCAGAGACTCTTTCAAAATGCAAATCATTATAAAGTCTGCATGTGCTCATTTGTGGTCAACAGGGACTTCCATGCCTAAGAGGGGTAAGGAAGGAACCTTACCATAAGTGCACTAGTACTGAAATGAGATCTACGGCCATTATTCTCCAGCATTCGGTAATGTTATCTAGCATGAATGCATAAACATTATAATCAAAGAGGACACAAGTCAGTCCAACGCACTTACCTTTGCACCTGTGATGTTCTTTTCTCCAATCTCTTTGCACAGTAATTAATTTGATATCACTCCAGGTATAATGAACACTGAGTAGCAGGTCAAAAGTAGAATCCTTTTAGGTAATATCATCATCTTAGTACCCTGGACCTACTGTTCAGTTCCAAGGCTGACAGTGACAGCCTCCTTCTGCAATTATACAGACTCTTTGAAACGGAGTACAAATCAAGTATGCATCATTAGCGTGTAATTAGTACCTCTCACAGCAGGCTTTCACCCTGGGACAGGAGCCCCGCAATACTTCTTTGTTTTTGAGATTAGAGCACTGAATAAACCAAGAAGTCTAACTGTATGATTGGTTTGTTGCAAATTTTAGTGAGAAGAGGTTAAAAAAAAATGTCTCCTAAGGTCTAGTTAACTTCAGACTAATACCATTGAAATGAAACATTAACAGTCAAAAACCATTGCTTAGTGCAGTGAACTGAGCTTTGGATAAGAAGATAGAGGATTCATTCTTATCCAAGCTCCATCATTCATTCGTCTAATTCTGAAATATTTATTCAGTGCCTCCCATGTGATGGACATGTTAGAGTGCATCTTAGAGTTTCACTATAGGAAAAGCAATTATTCTATAAGCAAATAATTATTATATGCCTATTTTGTACTCAGTTCTACATTAGGCAAAGGATTATAAAGGTGAGCAAAAGCTGGTACAGTTCACACCTTCCTGGAATTTAGTATACTCGTCTTTCTGAGTTTTACCTTCCTAAGGTTAGTTTTTGGAGTTCTTATCCTGTAATTTTTCTTTAAATTGGTGTTGCTCCCAGGTTTTCCTACTAAGTGTGCAGCAGAATCTGCTATTGTCACTTCTCTGTTCCCCTTCCTCATTGAAAGCCTGCTTTCTTTTCCTTCTTTGTATTAGTTACAAAGAAGCAGTATCACTGTTCTGAAACATTTGAGGAATAAAGATAATCAACGTGTGAAATAGTAAAGTCAATACAAGTGGACAGATATTTTTTAAATAACCAAAATATTAATAGTTTGGTGTGCTTTCCATTTTCCCTGCTTTACCGAGCACTTCCTTTTCCTCATTGGCCCTGGTCTTTTTCCCATTTGGACAGCTAAGCTCTTGTTTTCCCATTGTCTCAAAGATGAGAATTTCCTATGATAATTACCTTTCATTCTATAGGTCAAAAACCCAATGTGAGAATTCTTCTACCAGCTAGGAATGTTCATCTATATTATGCATTCAAGAAAGAAGGAAAAAGCAATGGGAGTAAATGAATCCATTAAATTCACTGCAAGATAGACTTGGACCAAAACATCAATTATCTAATTTCTATGTTCTCTTGCTCTAATGGGGGGATAAGCAGGGGAAGGGGATGTCATGATGGCGCTTTGGGTCCTCAGATATGTGTGTGGGTTCAGAATCTATATCAAACATCTGATGAAATATGTGAATATTTTCCTTCCCTCAGCACAGTTATTCAGATAAATGGCCATATGTCCCTTTGGAAAAGGGCTAGAAGAATCTTTACTCAATACATACAACAGCTGTGGCACTGCAGGGACCTTTCTAAAATGGACTCAGTCTCTCCTTCAATATATAGCTCTCAATCTAAAAAAGTAGTTAAGCTAACAATATTGGATCAGGGATTGGAGCAGCTGACATCAATCTTCTATTCCACTTTATCTTTCCTGAAACTAGACAAATAGTTAATCAAGAAAACCCCTATGAGCTACCCACAAGCCTTGTCCCTCAAAACCCAGTGGTCTCTTGACTATTACTATTAATGGGCTATAGGTCAAAGCCCCCAAGTGACATTGCTCTTCAGTAGAGTAAATAGATCCATCTTTTCTATGATGGTAAAGTGCTGCCATCTGGCTTCCGCTCCTCCAGGATTCTGTCACATCCATGGCACACACACCTCTGACACTAAGGAAACTGATATTGTCCTTTACAAACGAACAAAAAAGAAACAAAACTAGACATTTTACTATGTGTATAGTGTTATCTCATTATTACTTGTATTTTCCGAAAGACCAATAATATTAGGAAGTTTTCATGTATGTTTCTGATCTCTTGTTTCTGAGAGCATTACATGATAATTCTGTTCATCTGGGGAGGATAAATCTCTAACACGAACCTGTATCCATATTTTTGGTAGAAGACAGCAAAAGCAACAGGCCTAAATGTAACTCGTTCCTGCTATTCAGGGGTAGACTTTCTCTCCAGATTCGCTTACCTGGAGACTTCAGAGCTACAGTGAACTGAATATTTCCAGTGTTGATCAATGTACACATCAAGCTCGTGACACCAAGAAACACAAGGGACTTTCAGCTATGAATGGAATCAGTACTAGAGTTTTCTCCAATCAGGAATCGTGTATAGGAGTAAAATCTAACTCTGAGAAGGGGAATACAAAAGCCTAATAGAAATGCAACATAGTGTTGTCAAATTGAACATCACAAATCATGATGACGCTATGCCAGTTTGAAATAATACGTCTATGATTTAGGTGAGTTGTCAAATTCTTGAAGGACTTCTGGGTTGGAAGTTAAGAGAGGTCGCCCTTGTTTACAGAGGCCTCGGGCATTCTTAGGTTTTGCAGCTGCTATGCGCTTGGACTTGGCTATATTTCACCACCTGTGGGGCAAAGGTATCTTCACCATATGGTCTGCTCTCAGGGATAGCCTTTTGGAAGAGTCTTTCCTTCACCTTCCAGATAGGATTTAAACTATTGGTACCAGATGTTCTAGTTACCCTTATAAATCAAGTGACCACATAATCTTTATCAAAACAGGGACATTTTTTCAAGTAAAAATGGTTAATCACACCAAGAAAATGGGCATAAGCCAGGACTGATCTGGCCAAACCAGGCCTTTTGGTCATTCCAATTGTAAATTGCTTATTTGTTTCTGGACCTGCCCTTTCAGATAAACAGTATTTTGCTTGTACTAGGCATTTGGTAAACATTAATGAATTAATTAATGTCTAAAGAGACTAAACGGGGCAAACACTCAAATCTACCAACAGTAACAGTGGATGGAAACTAGGATAAACAGAGATCAGTGACAGAGATGACCAGGACAATTGACAAGAATAAAAGAGAAGAAAAGTCAAGAAGATTCTAAACAATATATGCATGTGACACATAAACAAATGGTAACAGGTTAAACCATGGCTGCTTTCTATAGAGATAAGTGGGATAAATAATAAAGCTTCAAGAGATGTGGTCCAAACAATTTAAATTAAGAAATTAAGAGAAAATGTTCACAGCAGGTATCGTGCAGTTAGTGTTTGCTTCATCTTGTATTTCAAAGAACAGGAAAAGATATGTAAAGAATGAGTATGAATTACTTTAATCAGATAACAAAAATTTATACATAGTAAAGCACTGATGCTATTATTAAGATCGTCGAAATTAGCGCTAAGATTGGCTACTCTGAAAACAGGAGATTGTGATTACATCAAGAGGAGGGGAGACAACTGGAAGGAATGACTGTTTCAAGAAAGGGTGGGTCTCAGTTCGGTGGTCATGAGGGAATTCTAGAGGCAGCCCAAAGGGACCAGCACGTGAGAAACAAAGAGAAGAGAACAAGGTATTAAGCAGATGAATGTCAACGTAGAATGGAAACCAAAGCGCCATACAATATAGATTTTTGCCTTAATGCCAGGAAAACCAGACTTTCTTATTTGGAGTGCCAGCAAAGCTGATGTCATGGAGAAGCTACCCAGGACTCCAGGGTAACTCACCAGCTGATATTACTCATTTTAAGGAGCTCTTTTCCCTGTGTGCCAAACGTTTGCAGTGTGTAAGTTTGGTATCTGTCATGCAACAGGGTAGATTCTTTTAAATAGAAGATTTTTTATTTTGACGGGAACCTAAATGACTCATAGAAAATTGATAGTGCTTTGTCAGAGGATTTACAACTGTATACTCAAATTATTGGTGATTTATTGGGGAGCTCACAGAGGGCAGAAGGACAAAATTTCTAAAGGCAATAATTGTGCTGACAGAATTTCAAAAGCTGCTATTAACCCATAGCAGATTCCAAACTTAGAAGCCCCACTTTTGATACTATAAGAAATTTTTCTTCATTTTCAAAAATATGTTTCACAAGGGAAAATGGACAAATAGGCTATAAAAGAGGCTAACTGGGTTATGGGAATTACATAACAGAATAATTCCCATGCCAAAGTCCCTATTTGTTTGGTTAGTATTGTGTCATCAACAAAATCACTGAAAATAAAAGAGAGATTTTAAAGACACTAGACTTTTACCATGCCTAATAAACAGATGAAATTACTTAAAATCTTATAGAGTTATGCTATTTATCAGCAGAATACTTTACAGACCACTTCCAAAGTAAATGCAGGAAATTTTCCCTAAACCAACCTTCCAGGAACAAGTTGGATTTTATAGAATTAAGGCCTATGAAAAGTAAAAGATTTTGGGTAGTTACAGTGTGTATGATATCTGAATGGCTCGGGCAGTGGTAAAGGCTTAATATATACAGATACAATGGTAAAGTCTCTTAATAGACCTCATTCCCACTTTGGGCACACTGGAGGATATTAGATCTAGGAAGTCATTTATTTCTACTGTTGTCCAGGAATTATATACATGTTTGCAGATTCCTATAAGTCTCAGTCCTCTGGACAAGTAGAGTGAATAAATCAAACCCTACAACAAATCGTTGACAAAGACTCTGCAACCTCCTATGATAGGAGAACCTAGAGCTCTACCATCAATCAGCCTTATTGAAAATTAGAGCGACCCATATCTACAAGCAAGCACAGATTCTCTCCCAGTGAACTCCTATTTGTCAAGCCTATGGATTTCAGTCTGAGACCATGTCCTGTGCCTAATTGAACTAAATCCTCTTACAATCATTCCAACACTTAAAAAGGCATCTCTCTTTTCCAGAAAGCCTGAAACAAAATCAAAAACACCTGGAATGACCCACTGGAAGAAGTCTGCTGCTTCTACTGACCAAAAGATTTCATCTACATGAAGACC
>NC_048218.1:107785745-107820763 GCF_002007445.2 Ailuropoda melanoleuca
TGGTTCTCAGACCAACAGGATGGGCATCCCTGGGAGCTTGCAGAAATTCAGATTATAGGCCATTCCAGACCTCCTGAATCAGATTCTGCATTTTAGGTCACTAGGTAATTGATAAGTACATTAAAGTTTGATAAATGCTATACTAAACAAGTACTCCTACACCTTGTTTCATGAATAGATAAATGGAATCATATAGATAAAAACAAAGGAATATTTCTTTATTACAAGTTCAGAGAAGGTGGTCAGTATTTGCTTCCTTCCTTAAGCTATAGTTTGCAACAGTCTAATTGAACATTTTCATAAGATAATTATTTAAGTTATTAAATCTATAGATATAAAACTACAAGTCTAGGGTGAGCTTAACATATGCTAAGTGTTGTAGAAAATATAAAAAAGGAAAGACAAAGTATGATATCTTCAAAAACATAATTTCCTTGATCAGAAGGCTATCGATACTCAGAAAAAAAACCCTTCATTTGTTTGTTTGCTCATGCTATCAAGACGAGCAAATATATCAAATAAATACTTGAATATTGAAAAACTAACTTGAATCAGAAATAGAAACAGAAATAGCAAAAGAAAGAAAGAAAGAAAGAAAGAAAGAAAAAGAAGAAAGAAAGAAAGAGAAAGAAAGAAAGAAAGAAAGAAAGAAAAAGAATTGANAAAGAAAAAGAATTGATTGAACTCAGGAAAGAAATGGAAGAAAAAGACAAAATTATCTCAGAAATGAAAATTATATTACAAGATGCTTAAGGAAGAATAGGGTCAACTGAAAATATAATAAGGGACACTGAAGAAACATAGGAAAATGACCAAGAGAATGAAAATGACATAAAGAAGTAAAAAGTATCAAAAAGTAGTGGAAATGGAAGGTAAAGAAGGAATACTAGTTTTATTATCAGAACCATTGAAAAAGAAAAAGAAAACAATAGAATATTTAAACTATAGTCTAAGAAGTAGTTCGGGGGGGTAATTAACTGAATCTGCACATTAAAGAAGTTCACTGGGTAATTAGCAAAAATCAACCTAAAATGATGAAATACAGAATTTTCAAAGTCAAAATAATTAGATTGACTCAGACTTTTCAAGACATCTATGAATCATTCTTTAAAAAAATATTCAGTGCAAGAAAATATGAAAAAGGGATTTTATGTCCAACCAAGTTGTCCTCCAAACATCAAACATGTAAAATCATTTCTAACATCTAAGAACTTAGAAGATTCTGTCTTCAGCAAACACTTCTTGAGGAATCTACTAGAGAATGAACTCCATCCAACTTCATCCAAGCAATGATTGGGAAACTTTCAGCAAAAAAAATAAATGATTAGCATATTTTTTAGTCATTAATGTATTAAAATATATAAGTATATATATAAGACTAAAACAATATGGGATAAAGATGGAAGACTAAGGTACAAATGTTATATATGTGATGGCATAGAAATTATGCAACTAAAAAATTAGTAGAACAAAGGAAGAAAGAGAAAAACAGAAAAACTTCATTGCTGTATGTAGGCATCAAAGGGTGTTAAAAAAGTAGTGTAAACCAGATAGTAAAAGGTTAGATAAGAAAATAGGGACCTAGGGGCGCCTGGGTGGCTCAGTCGTTAAGTGTCTGCCTTGGGCTCAGGGCGTGATCCCGGCGTTATGCGATCGNCGGCTCAGGGCATGATCCCGGCGTTATGCGATCGAGCCCCACATCATTCTCCTCTGCTATGAGCCTGCTTCTTCCTCTCCCACTCCCCCTGCTTGTGTTACCTCTCTCACTGGCTGTCTCTATCTCTGTCAACTAACTAAATAAAATCTTTGAAAAAAAAATAGGGACCAAAATGTATTTTTAAAAGGAAGAAATGCAAAGGTAATTAGTAGAATAAAAATACAAACCTTCCTAGATACTACTAATNCCTCTATCTCTGTCAACTAACTAAATAAAATCTTTGAAAAAAAAAATAGGGACCGAAAGGTATTTTTAAAAGGAAGAAATGCAAAGGTAATTAGTAGAATAAAAATACAAACCTTCCTAGATACTACTAATAACCAAATAAAACAAAGAATATACATGCATAAAGACACAAAGCAAATACAACCAAATATGTGTAATCATAAAATATGACAATTTAGACCAAATATATCAGTCATATCAATAAATGTGAATGGACTTAACTCTCTTATCTAAAGAAAACAATTTTCAGTTTTGCTTTCAAATATATGCTGTATACAAGAGACAACCCTAAATCAAAATGATTCAGAGAGGCTAAAAAATATGGAAACAAATTTCTGCTTCCAGGAAGATGGAATAGACATCCATCCCTCTTTCTTCCAATAAGTACAACTAAAATTCCTGAGCATTACATATAAAGGAAATATAAGAAGTCTCTGAAATGTGGAAAGAGGGAGGCAGACAGGCTAGGGATCTCCAGACCTAAGGAACAAATGGTAGTGAGTTCCTTGAGTTTTCTTTTTGGCTCATATATTCTAGACTTCGCACCGAATAAAACAGCAACCTAAAAATGCCAAGAGGCACAGATAAAACAAACACCAAAACAAATAAACACACAAAAAAAGCCCTGCTTTCTCTAGCAAAAGGTCCAGGAAAGGGGCAGCTTATCAAGGCAGAAATGTACAGACAATAACCACTCTGTTTTTGTCAAACAACACAGAAAAGAACTGTGGCTCACCCTTACCCATGCCAGGAAAGGCCAAATGGGGAGCCTAGACTTGCACCCTCATGTGTTTTCCAAACATAGCAAAGTCTATAAAAGAAGTCAAGAGTAATGAACTTGTCATCTATAATACAATTCACTCTTGGTGTTCTCTTTCTGTCAATACTCTTTGCTGTCGGGGCCCCCAAAATCTGGACCTCATGCCTACTTGTTCCTCTACCCACCTCATGAAGTGGGCCTTTGCACTAGATTTGTGAGATGTGACAAATCTCTCTCATTTAGGGGATAGCTATTTATAAACCTTACTCTCCAGACCCACCTTGATACCCTCCACATTCCAAAATTACACATAAAATTATGTGAAAACTCTAAATGGGCTTTAACTTTTTATTTCCCATTTGTTTTTAAAGTTGTTGAAACAATACCATTTTTACTAGACTACTTGTTGAAAGGAGGGGAGAAAACGTGGAAAAGAAATAAAAGCTAATACTCAACACATGTTGAAAACCACCACCACTAAATATTTGAGAGTTATTTGCTTGCATAAGGGAAACTTCGCTGAAGCTACTGAAAATAACTTTCAAAAGATATTGCATAATATTACCAAAAATTGGGAATTAGAGTAAAATACTTATGCTCTGATCATGAGAGATTTCTCAAAGAGATCCAGACATAGTGTAACGCCTCTTCAGGAAAGATTGTATTAAAAGATATTTTTAAAGTTCTCAAAACAAATTAAAGTCATATTTTACACCTGATAAAGTATTTTGAATTTGAAAAGCAATGCTATATTTGTATCATCTGCTTAACTATGAGATGACTTTCGGATAATATCTGCATAAAAAGGAAAGAACTATTGCTTTATAATTTCTTGCAAAAAATAGACAAATTGGACTTCATGAAAATTTTCAAAATTTGTGGATCAAAAGACAATATTGGGGGACCAAGGTGCCTGTGTGGCTCAGTCGGTTAAGCATCTAACTCTTGATTTCAGCTCAGGGTCATGAGATCAAGCCCCATCACCAGCTCTCTGCTCAGCACAGAGTCTTCTTGACATTCTCTCCCTCTCCTTCTGTCCCTCCCCCTGCTCGTTCTCTCTCACTCTCTCAAGTAAATAAATAAAATCTTCAAAAAAAAAAAAAATTCTCTATCCTCTCCCTCTGCTCCTCCTCCCTCCCCCTACTGACAGACTCTCTCTCTCTCTCTTTCAAAAAAAAAAAAAAAAAAAAACTATAAATGGAAAANCACAAAATGGAAGAAAATATTTGCAAATACATATAAATACATACAAAAAAAACCTAATTCAAAAATGAGCAAAGGACTTGAATAGACATTTTCCAGAGAAGATATGCAAATGGCCACTAAGCACATGACAGGATAACTGATCACTAAAGAAATGCAAATCAAAACTATAATGAGATTCCATTAGGATGACTCCTTAAAAAAACAAAAACAAAAACAGAAAATAACAAGGAGGCAGAGGGGCACCTGGGTGGCTCAGCTGTAAAGTGTCTGCCTTCAGCTCAGGTCATGATCCCAGGGTCCTGGGATCGAGCCCCGCATCGGGCTCCCTGCTTGGTGGGAAGCCTGCTTCTCCCTCTCCCACTTCCCTTGCTTGTCACTTCTCGCTCTCTCTGTCAAATAAATAAAAATAAAAATAATAACAAGGAGGCAGAGAAATTGGAACCCAGAACACTGATGATGGGAATGTAAAATGGCTGTAAAATTGTCCAGCTGCTATGAAAAACAGCATACCAGTTCCTCAAAAGATCTGAGTTATTATATGATCCAGCAATTGTACCTCTGAATATATACTCAAAATAACTGAAATTAAGGTTTCACGGGGATATTTGCTTGTATATCCATATTCGTACAGCACTATTCACGATAGCTAAAACATGAAAGCAACATAACAGTTCATGGATGGATGACTGGATAAGCAAAATGTGTGTGTATATACATATAATGGAATATTATACGGTCTTAAAAAAGAAAAATCTGACACAGGTCGCAACATGGATGAACCTTGAGGATATTATGCTAGGTGAAATAATCCAGACACAAAAAGAAAAATACTGTATGATTCCACTTTTATGAGGTACAGAAAGTACTCAAAATCCTAGAAACAGAAAGTTTAAAGTCTCTGTGGGACATCCTATAAGTAGTTAGATGTCAGATGGTCAGAGGAGTGGACTGGGCTAGAAGTAAACTTTAAACAAACTTTAAACTCAGTGAGTCACCAAATAAGTAATTTATCCCTCTATTTATTCTTACACCTATTTTTTATCTTGATTGTTAGTATCTCATCCATTGCATTTTCCAAGTCCCCAGTGCTTTCCTTTCCCAAGTCCTTTTGACTCTACATCTAATTGTGAATAACTTCTCTTCGTTCCAACTGTTACTCACCCTTAATGATCTCACTCGGTTCCTGAAATGCTTCCCCAGGGAACTCCATGTTTTTCATTTCTCCTCCATCCCCCTAACCTTGCCTCTAAACTGCTCCCAGCATTAACTTTTTTTCATTGTGTGTTCTTATTTCTTATCTAGTTGGTGTCATCAATGACTCTTCATCAACGATAGGATAAAAATCTCTATTTCTTAGCATGATCCTGTTTATTCTTGCTATCTTTCTCCACAAGAACAGGGACCTTTTAATTACCCTTGTTTATCTTAATATAACTTTTGGTAAAGAAGTATCTTAAAAAATATTTTTCAAGTGAAAGAATAAAAGAACAAGTATTTTCTCTAACAAAAAATATAATTTTGTGCTTCTTAATGTTTTGCACAAGTTTAGAAAACCTTCACACTGCACACCACACTGGTGCTCACCACTGTCTCAACCTAACATTTACCTATTTGTTTCCCATACCCAGCTCAAGTGTCACTTTCCACAGTCTACCTTTACTTACTCCCTACCAAATAGAGTAAATCAACTCCCACTCTCTGGTTCCAATATACTTTATCATGGTGACACTATTTCACTCAGCAACAAGCAATTATAATTAATTTGTTTACATGTACTCTTTCTTAGTAGGCTTGAGAAGAGAGACTGTTTTTCATTCACCTTATATATTCTCAAAGCCTGGCATAGAAATTAGCACGTAGTAACAAAGAAGGGGTGCAAAAATTGATTTTTTTTAAGATTTTTGAAATTTTTTTGACAGAGAGAGTGCAAGCAGGCAGAGTAGCAGGCAGAGGGAGAGGGAGAAACAGGCACCCCGCTGAGNTTAAGATTTTTAAAATTTTTTTGACAGAGAGAGTGCAAGCAGGCAGAGTAGCAGGCAGAGGGAGAGGGAGAAACAGGCACCCCGCTGAGCAAGGAGCCTGATGTGGGGCTTGAACCCAGGATGCTGGGATCATGACCTGAGCTGAAGGCAGACGCTTAACCAACTGAGTCACCAGGTGCCCCAGTGATTGATTTTTCAACGAATAAAGGAATAAAATGATATATTGAAATACAAGAAATTTGGAATGGAGTTTTACCATATATGCCACTAGTATAGCTAGTGTATATTACAATAAATATGTTCAAATATGCCAACTATTTACATAGGTGTGTTTTTTACTTGGCTTGCTATACTTTCAAGATATGAAGAATANTCAGAGGAGTGGACTGGGCTAGAAGTAAACTTTAAACAAACTTTAAACTCAGTGAGTCACCAAATAAGTAATTTATCCCTCTATTTATTCTTACACCTATTTTTTATCTTGATTGTTAGTATCTCATCCATTGCATTTTCCAAGTCCCCAGTGCTTTCCTTTCCCAAGTCCTTTTGACTCTACATCTAATTGTGAATAACTTCTCTTCGTTCCAACTGTTACTCACCCTTAATGATCTCACTGGGTTCCTGAAATGCTTCCCCAGGGAACTCCATGTTTTTCATTTCTCCTCCATCCCCCTAACCTTGCCTCTAAACTGCTCCCAGCATTAACTTTTTTTCATTGTGTGTTCTTATTTCTTATCTAGTTGGTGTCATCAATGACTCTTCATCAACGATAGGATAAAAATCTCTATTTCTTAGCATGATCCTGTTTATTCTTGCTATCTTTCTCCACAAGAACAGGGACCTTTTAATTACCCTTGTTTATCTTAATATAACTTTTGGTAAAGAAGTATCTTAAAAAATATTTTTCAAGTGAAAGAATAAAAGAACAAGTATTTTCTCTAACAAAATATATAATTTTGTGCTTCTTAATGTTTTGCACAAGTTTAGAAAACCTTCACACTGCACACCACACTGGTGCTCACCACTGTCTCAACCTAACATTTACCTATTTGTTTCCCATACCCAGCTCAAGTGTCACTTTCCACAGTCTACCTTTACTTACTCCCTACCAAATAGAGTAAATCAACTCCCACTCTCTGGTTCCAATATACTTTATCATGGTGACACTATTTCACTCAGCAACAAGCAATTATAATTAATTTGTTTACATGTACTCTTTCTTAGTAGGCTTGAGAAGAGAGACTGTTTTTCATTCACCTTATATATTCTCAAAGCCTGGCATAGAAATTAGCACGTAGTAACAAAGAAGGGGTGCAAAAATTGATTTTTTTTAAGATTTTTGAAATTTTTTTGACAGAGAGAGTGCAAGCAGGCAGAGTAGCAGGCAGAGGGAGAGGGAGAAACAGGCACCCCGCTGAGCAAGGAGCCTGATGTGGGGGCTTGAACCCAGGATGCTGGGATCATGACCTGAGCTGAAGGCAGACGCTTAACCAACTGAGTCACCAGGTGCCCCAGTGATTGATTTTTCAACGAATAAAGGAATAAAATGATATATTGAAATACAAGAAATTTGGAATGGAGTTTTACCATATATGCCACTAGTATAGCTAGTGTATATTACAATAAATATGTTCAAATATGCCAACTATTTACATAGGTGTGTTTTTTACTTGGCTTGCTATACTTTCAAGATATGAAGAATAATTCCATGATCAATAAACTCCCAAGCCTAAGAAAAATTGAAAACCCATTGAAAAATATTCAGAAAACCTAGAACTAATCACAACAAGGAGAGTGAGCCACAGAAAGGAATTAAAGCAAAAAGAAAAAAAGAGGTATTTCTCTGGGGGAAAAAAGACTTTAATTTTATCCAAACATAAGATTAAAACATACATTTTTCAAATTCAGAAATCTTGGTTATGACTTCTTTCATTTTTCTAAATTTCTGTGTTTCCCGTCTTGGATCAGAAATAGAAGTCTCAACGTACCATACCATAGTCTAAACACCAAATTAGTCTAATTGCTAGACCAAACATATCGAGCTATGCTTTAGATCAAGATGTAAGAACTTACCCAAAAGTAACTCTAACTGTCCACTCATAACAAATCAGTGGATAATAAGTATTTGGGATCTGGGCATGCATAAGCTTTGCTTTGAGTAATCCAAGATTTTATTTTAAACAGGACACATTTCTTCAGTAGTAAGTCAAAATGTTTTTACAACAAAGGAGAGAGGGGTATTAGGGGAGTTAAGAGCAAAAGAACATAATATCTGGCACATAGTAGATGGTAGAAAAAATATTTCTTAAATAGATCTGTTGATTATTTGTGGTTGAATAAAACAGAGTAAATCTATGTTATTTCCTATTTAATATGCCTTAGGTAACAGAGGATTTGAGAAGTACACCTTACTCACCAGAGTGACTTTTTTTTTTTAATGGAATGACTGTATTAACTCCTTCTCTTACAGATGAATGCTATGATTATTCTTTATGAGAACAAATCATTTCATATGGAAGCTATAAAGTAAAATGTTACTTGGATATATTTTATATATATTACATATATAATATACATGTAATATATACACACACTTATGTATTACATATATATATATATATATACCTCATAAGTTCACCCTTCAAAAGTCAAGGAGAAAATGAGAGTTGAGATAATGCCCACAAGGGGATTTTTAAAAAAAAGTAGATCCAGATTTAAGGGAAGAATCTATTTTGGTGAGACTACATGAAAAAATAGGGAAGAGAGGACACTTTCCTTAAGGGACTATAGCTGGGACAAATATCTGAGGTAACTTTTACTACATCTCAAGAGAGGACACTTTCCTTAAGGGACTATAGCTGGGACAAATATCTGAGGTAACTTTTACTACATCTCATGATTTTGCCCAAGTAAGGAGACAAGATTTTGATCACCATCCCCCAACTTTCAACCATGCTTTCCTTAAGATGAAGCAGCTTTATATGGACCCCTTCCACTTCAGAATTCTCTGAAGAGCACTCCCTACAAAGCTCTAGGAAGCCCCAAAGACTGATCTTGTCACTCTAGGGCATTCATTTCTTAATTAGTTCTCTGAGAGTCCAAAGCCAAGACAGATAATTAATTCATCCTCCCCACATGGCTGCCTTCTGTCTTCTTTATTTCCATCACAGGGAAAATGAGGAACCAAAAACACCATTTAGAGCCCCTGCTGTAATTTTTGGTTTGTCTGTAAATGGCCTTGGAACAAAATGATCTGCGAGGGAGAAAATCTAAGGAAACACCAATAGGCATTTGACATTAAAATCAGAAAACCAGCTTACAGTTTTCCAGAGCTTAAGAGCCAAGTTCCAAGAAGAGTCTAGAATGGTTTCTCCCTTCTCCCAGGGAGGCACAGCTCAGTTCCAAGAGAGAACTTCTCAGCCCATGATTTCTTCCACAAGGGAAAGGGAGAACATGTGAGTAAGCACCCAATTTCCCCAGCTGTGTAGGACACTGTCAAACAGGCCCAACTCTTTCTCACCCCACCAAGAATACAAGTCATAAACTGCATGGCTGGGGGGGGGGGGGCAATGAGCAGCTGCAAGAACAGCAGCCAGAACCTAGAATGAAATATATCAAAGAGAGGCAGATTCTGCTAACTGCTTTGCAGACTCCATCAAGAAGCCCACCCATCAAGCCTTTGAGGCTGCCTTTCCTGCAGAGCCCCACAACTGGCCCATGGGCTTCCCCAGTGCTTCACACATGCCCCGCCCCTACATACACACACCCCGCGGCCAGCTCTCTATGTGTGCCACCAAAAGCAATGAGTGTGCCTTTGCAGATAGCAACTCTGCGGGGTTAGGAGAAAGCACACAAACCTGAGCATTCAGCACTGCCCAAGAGAAAGTAAATTAGAGGCTGTCAGTACCTGCCCCAGCTTTGCAGGGTCCAAAGAAGGCATACAATCTTGAGAACTCCTCTTCAGGAGAGAACAAGAAATGTGGAACAGGCATATTCGTATGAAAGTTATGAGAAAGCATCAGAATTTTTTTTTAAGATTTATTTATTTGAGAGAGAGAGAGAGCATGAGTGGGAGGAGCAGAGGGAGAGGGAGAGAGAATCTTAAACAGACCCTGAAACGAGTTTGAAACCCAATGTGGGGCTCGATCCCAGGACTCTGAGATCATGACCTGAGCCAAAACCAAGAGTCAGACACTTAACTGACTGCACCACCCAGGCACCCCTAGCCTCAGAATTCTCAAAAGAGAAGTACAAAAGCAGAATTTTTATATGAAAGTTAAGTTGTTATCAACCTAAAATAGACTGTTTTATCTACATTTTGTGTAAGCCTCATGGCAACCACAAAACTGAAACCTATAGTAGATACACAAAAGATAAAGAGAAGAGAATCAAAACATACCACTACAGAAAATCATCAATTCACCAAAAAAGTAAAATAAGAAACAAGGAAACTATGAAACAACCAAAAACAAAACAAAACAAAAAAACCCCAATAAAATGGCATTCATTAGCAAGTCCTTAACTATCAAAAATTACTTCAAATATAAATGGATTAAATTGTCCAATCAAAGGGGTAGAGTGGCCAAATAAATAATAAGAAAAAATAGACACAACTATATGCTTCTTAAAGCAGTTCATTTCAGGGGCACCTGGGTGGCTCAGTCAAGCATCTGCCTTCAGCTCAGGTAATGATCTCATGGTCTTGGGATTAAGCCCACCCCCACCCCCCCAGACCCCCCCTGCTCAGCAGGGAGTCTGCTTCTCCTTCTGCCTCTCCCAACTTGTGCTTATGCTTGCTCTCTCTCACTCTCTCTCTCAAATAAATAAATTCTTAAAAAAAAAAAAAGCAGACTCATTTCAGCTTTAAGGACACACAAAGGCTCAAAATGGGAGAATAGAAAATGATATTTCACTCAAGTGGAAACCAAAAGAGAGCAGGGATAGCTAAACTTATATCAGATACAATAGACTTTAGGTCAAAAACTAGAACAAGGGACCAAAAAAAGGTCATTATAAAATGATAAAGGGGTCAGTTGACCAAGAGAATAAAACAATTCTAAATATATATGCACCCATTTGAACACTTAAATATATTAAGCAAATACTAATAGATTTGAATGGAGAAATAGACAACACCCTAATAATAGGAAGCTTTAATACCCCACTTCCAAAATGGATAGATCATTCAAACAGAGTATCATTAAGGAAATATTGGACTTGAACTATACTTTAGAACAAATGGACCTAAGAGATATACATAGGACATTCTATCCAACAGAATCAGAATACACATTCTTCTCAAGCACATGAAAAACATTCACCAGGATAAATCATATACTAAGTCACAAAACAAGCCTTAACATATATAAGAAGATTGAAATTATATCAAGTACTTTTTCTGACCATGATGATATGAAACTAAAAACCAGTAACAGGAAAAAAAAATAGATAATTCTGATATATGTGGAGATTAAACAACATGCTATTGAACAACCAATGGGTCAAAGAAGAATTCAAAAGGAAAATGAAAAATCCTGAAACAAATAAAAATGGAAACACACATACCAAACCTTAAGGAATATAATAAAAGTAGTGCTAAAAGGGAAGTTTACAGCAATAAGCACCTACATTAAGAAAAAAATCTCTCAAATAAACGGCTTAACTTTGCACTTCAAAGAATTAGAAAAAGAGGATACTATGTCCAAAGTTAAGAGAAGGAAGGAAATAACAAAGATCAGAGCAGAAATGAATGAAATATAGACCAGAAAAATAACAGGAAAAAAAATCAACAAAACTAAGAGCTGGTTTTATGAAAAGACAAGTTGATAAACAATTAGCTAGACTAAGAAAAAAGAAGAAAGCTTTTCTTCTAAGATCAGGAATAAAACAAGGATCCCCACTGCTGCCACTTGTATTCTGCAGAGTATTAGAAGTCCTAGCCAGAGCAATTAGGCAAGAAAAATAAAAGTCATCCAAACCAAAAAGGGAAAAAAGTGTACCTGTGTGCAGATTACATGATATTAGATATAGAAAGCCCTAAAAACTCCATAAAAAAAATACTGGTAGAATTAACAAATTGAATAGAGGCTCAGGATACAGAATCAACATACAAAAATCAATTGCATTTCTATACACTAACAAAAGAACTATCTGAAAAAGAAAATCTCCTTTATGGTATCATTAAATACAGTAAGAAAAACTTNATATCATTAAATACAATAGGAAAAACTTTGGGATACATTTAATCAAGGAGATGAAAAATCTGTATACTGAAACATACAGACCTGGAAAAAAGAAATTGAAGACATTTATTGAAATAAACGAGAAAATATCCTATGTTTAGAGATCAGAAAGATATCGCTCAAATGTTTATATTCTCCAAAGCTATCTATATAGTCAATGCAATCCCTATTAAAATTCCATTGGCATTTTTCATAGAAATAAAGCAACCGATCCCAAAATTCATATGGAACCACAAAAGACCCCAAATAGCCAAAGCAGTTCTGAGAAAGAAAAACAAAGGTAGGGGCACCACCCATTCCTGATTTCAAACTACATTACAAACTTTTCAATCTATATTACAGTAATCAAAACTGTATGGTACTGTTACAAAAACAAACACATTGATCAATAGAACTGAGGTCACAAAATAAAACTATGCATTTATGGTCAACTAATACTCGATAAAGGAGCCAGGAATACCCAATTGTGAAAGGATAGTCTCTTCAATAAAAGGTGCTGAGGAAACTGCATATTAAAAGGGAAAGAATTAGATTGGGCTCCTATCTCAATGTGTCACAAAAATTAACTTGAAATGGATTAAAGACTGAAATATAAGACCTGAAAACTTCTAGAAAACTCCTAGAAAAAAAACAGGGAAAAAGTACCTTGACATTAGTCTTGACAATAAGTTTTTGAATAGGACATCAAATCACAAGCAAACAAAAGCAAAAAATCAACAAGTGGAACTGCATCAAACTAAAAAGCTCATGTACAGCAAAAGAAACCATCAAGATGAAAAGGCAATATATGGATTGGGTGAAGATATCTGCAAATCGTATATCCCATAAGGGGTTAATATCCAAAATATATAAGGAATTCATAAAACCCAATAGCAAAAAAACCAATCTGATTAAAAAATAGGCACAAGAACTAAATAGATATTTTTCCAAAGAAACCATACAAATGGCCAACAGGTACATATATCACACAACNCTTAAAAAAATGGGCAAGAACTAAATAGATATTTTTCCAAAGAAACCATACAAATGGCCAACAGGTACATATATCACACAACAGGTACAAAATCACAATGAAATATCCTCTTATACCTGTTAGAATGGCTACTACAAAAAAGACAAGTGATAACATGCCTTGGCAAGGACGTAGAGAAACGGGAGTCCCTGTGCACTGTTAGTGGCAATGCAAACTGGTACAGTCACTATGAAAAAGAGTATGGAGGTTCCTCAAAAATTTAAAAATAGAACTACCCTATGGTCCAGCAATCCCACTTCTCAGAATATATCCAAAGGCAATGAAAACACTACCTCGAAAAGCTATCTGCACTTCAGTTCTCATTGTAGTATTACTCACAATAGCAAAGACATGGAAACAACCTAAGTTTCCACCAACAGATGAGTATTGTTAAGAGAAAGAAAATGTGAGATTTTATATATATAAAAAAGAAGGAAATCCTGCCATTGGTGATAACATGGATGGACCTTGACAGCATAATGCTAAATAAGTCAGAGAAAGACAAATAGTGTATGATATCATTTATATGTAGAATCTAAAAAAATGAAACATATAGAGTAGAATCGTAGTTTTCAGGATCTGGGTTGGGGATAAATGGTACGGTGTTGGTTAAAGGATGCAGACTTCCAGTTATAAGATGAATAAATTCTGGGGATCTAATGTCCAGCATGGCGACTCAAATTAATAACAATGTACTATCTACTTGAAAGTTGCTGAGAGAGTAAACATTATATATTTTCACCACACACAAAAGGGAAATATGTGAGGTGATGGATGTGTTCACTAACGTTATTGTGGTAATCATTTCAGAATATGTAATGTATCAAACTATCACATTGTACACCTTAAACTTAACACAATGTTATAGGTCAATTCTTTCTCAGTACAGTTGGAGGTCAAACACGTATTTTTTTCCAGCAAAGGACCCAATTTGTTGCAAGAAAATTTTTGTCTTTTCAAATTAATTGAAGGCAAACATACCAGGATTTTAAAAATAATAGCTACTACCAGGTGAAGGCACACTGGACCTTTTTGTACTATCTTTGCAATTTCCGATGAATCTATTTCAAAATAAAAAGTTAAAGAAAACACAATAAAGATAGAGAAAGTAGAACGCAAAATATTTATGCTTGTTGAATTTAATGATAGTGATGAGGGAACAGAAGGCAAGCTGAAGACAAATGCCCTAAAGCTAAGGAAAGGAAAAACAAATAGTTAACTTACAGAGATCACAATCCTGCAAGACAGGAGCCTCCCTGAGTTTACAAAAGTCTTAGCAATTTGCAAGAACAAAGCGTTTCTATCAATAACCTAGCTTCCAGAAGGAAATGTAGATACAATTAAATGTCTTTGTAAGCTGCAGCCGGTTGACAGATACTTGAAGCAGGCAGAGCATGTAATGTTCCTCCAGGCAGCTCCCAGCTATCCTACTGTTACTGCCTTGCTAGAGGGAAAATAACCTTAACCTCACAATGGCAAGGCCTCCAGTATCCTGTGGGTGGTCTTTAACATGGGAAAATCCTTTGAAACCTCCCTTTTCCTTACCTTCCTCAACTCCGAAGTATATAATCAGCCACCACTCACAACCCAGGGGCAGCAGCTCTTTCTGCCCATGGGTCCTGACCCTGTGCTTTAATAAACCACCATTTGCACCAAGAATTCTTTCTTGGTTGTCAGCTCTGGACCCCACCCCACCAAACCTCACCTATATTCCAAAACCCCATCGATAGGTATATAGGTGTTCACTGTGTTCTTCTTTTGATTAGCCTATATGTTTAAACACTTTCATAATAAAATTTGGAAAAGGAAAAAGCGAACCTATTAAAAGGAAGCAAAAAATCATTATCCAACCCTGGAATTTATTACTTTTGATTGTTTCCATATGTATAAATTATTCTGTTGTGGATGGATTTGCACTTATTTAACTTCTGTATAAATACCATGTTTTTCCACTGGATGAAGATGGTTTTACTGGACAAATAGTCTATAGGAAAAAAGTTAAAGAAAAAGTTAATAGAAAAAAAGAGCACATTTATAAGAAGTTAATTTAATTCTTCAACATTCACTTAAAAATGGCTTTCTCGGGGCTCTTTTATGAAGTGAGTTTCCTACTTATCCCTTTCCCACATGTAATTTTCAGTATTTGACTATTTTTTAACATTTTCAGGGTTCACGCATAGTAAACCCAAGTGTGCATTTAGTTTGGCTCTGGTTAGAAATTTCAAACTCAAGTGATCTTCATCCTACTGAGCTTCCTTTTCTTTCTTTCTTCTGTTTTCATTCTTCTAGTGGCTTTCGACCCTCATCCCTAACGACCAGAAAAAGAGGTGACTTCCATTTGTATCTTAAAATGATGCTTTGGAGATAATGACAAAGCCACCACAGACTGGGTGGTTTTAGAGAAAGATTCCATGAATGTTAAGTTATTTAGCAAAGCAAACCAAGATTGTAACAACAAATGTAGGAGGGCTTGTCATACAGGCTTTCTAGAACCTCAAAAATGGCGCGAAGGTGCTTTCAGAACTGAAGCACCAGGGCCGCACGTACCAATCTCATTCATCACACAGAAGACTGATAAAGAAGCCCTTGAGGCTGAAAATTTAAAAATAAAGACAAAAAATACATTCAGGAAAATCTGGAAACAGTTTTCTTGTACCTTTGTCAACAAGGCATGCCTTAAAAGGCCCAGATTAACCTCAACTCCATCTGTACAACCACTTCTCAATCTCCCCTTCAACAGCCAAGAACTAGTCACTCCTATAACACAAAAACCTACTTGATGTTGACAAAAGGGCTTATCTCCCATATGTAATATTTTCCAAAACATCACTGTGAAAGGATAATAGAAGTCATGGAAGACAAAAACTTTTAACTAACGTTTACAGACAGTACAATGGGAGAGTCCCAGGAATGCAAAATACGTTGACATTTATTTTCTGTGGGCCCCTCTCAGTTTTGCCACGCTGTTTTCAATAGTTTGTTCTTTGAGAAAGACGTCTCAGGGGTCAAGAGTATATTCCTGACTTCGCTCACGGTCTGAGTTTAAAATCCTGAATGCCCTGCAGTCACTCCTTAGATAGCTTTTTACATGCAGAACTGCAAATGTGTGTTTGTCAGTCTCTCCTCCTGAATGCAAGAATAACAACATTAAAAGGCTTTAGAATAGGGAAAATAGGTGCAGATATGAGAACACTTATTGCTGCATAGAAACATGTGCAGTGGATCAAAAGACTGTCTATTAGAGAAGCTTTAAAAAAAAAAGATGCTGTTCTAACAGAGGGGAACCTGCATCCAAAAGAAGCAGCTGGATAACCTGGTTTTCCTTCTCCTTTTCACATAAAATCTGCTTGTCAATAAAAAAAAATAACCACATCATGATCATTATTAAAAGAAGTACAACCAAATTCTCAGAACAGAAAAACCAGTGCATGAACGAAAAGCAAACTCTGAGGAAAAGAAAGGTAACAGAACATACGACCTACGTAGTCCTCATTTATATCCATACCTTGAGATTGCATTATTAGCATGCCTCTTTTCCAAAAGGGAAGAAAGGACGGAAGGAAAGAAGAAAGGAGAAAGGTGCTGTTATGTTTGTAATCCAGAACTTTATGGATACATTTAATGTTCAGAAAACCACGGATTCCCTGTTTTGCAGTTGTGTCTAATATCAACCAGCGAGGACTGAGCATTTTGAGCTCATCTTTCCTTACTTTAAAATAATGGTTCTTTGGGGCACCTGNGCCTGGGTGGCACAGCGGTTTAGCATCTGCCTTCGGCTCAGGGCGTGATCCCGGCGTTCTGGGATCGAGCCCCACATCAGGCTCCTCTGCTATGAGCCTGCTTCTTCCTCTCCCACTCCCCCTACTTGTGTTCTCTCTCCCACTGGCTGTCTCTCTCTCTGTCGAATAAATAAATAAAATCTTTAAAAAAAATAAAAATAAAAATAAAAAAATAAAATAATGGTTCTTGGGGGCACTTGGGTGGGTCTCAGTAGGTTAAGCACCTGCCTTCAGCTCAGGTTATGATCCCAGGGTCCTCGGATCAAATCCCACANTAATGGTTCTTGGGGGCACTTGGGTCAGTAGGTTAAGCACCTGCCTTCAGCTCAGGTTATGATCCCAGGGTCCTCGGATCAAATCCCACATCGGGCTCTTTGCTCGGTGAGGAGCCTACTTCTCCCTCCATCCTTCCCCCTCCCTTGTGCTCTCTCTTGCTCTCTCAGATAAATAAAGTCTTTAAAAAATAATAATAATGGTTCTTGGGGCACTGGGTGGCTCAGTCAGTTAAGAGTCTGCCTTAGTTAAGAGCCTGCCTTCCACTCAGGTCATGATCCCAGAGTCCTGGGATCAAGCCCTAGTCAGGCTCCCTAAGCAGCAGGGAGCCTGCTTCTCCCTCTCTGCCTCTCCCCTGCTGGTGTGCTCTCTTGCTCTCTTTCTCCCTCTCTCAAATAAATAATATCTTTCTAAAAAAAGATAAAATGTTAGAAATTAACCCCAAATTTCGGCAAAAATATAATAACATCTAAGAATAAAATTAAATAGAAGCCTACATGATCTCTCTGGAAGAAACTTTAACATGTTCCTGAGGGTCACAAGGGAAGATGGAAACAAGTGGAAAGTTTATGTCCTAAGGAAGGAAGATTCAACACCATAAAAACATCCAGCAGGACATTTTAAAAGGTATTATTAAGTTCCATGGCTCAATTTAATTCTGCTTAAATTCATAATAGTACAAACTTAACCACTTACATTAAAACTTATTTGTTACAGAAAAAAATCTGCTTCTTAAAAAAATAAAATAAAAAATAATAAACATGTTGATTCACAAGTTCACATAGAAAACTAACAGAAAAATCACTAGGAAAATTCTGGACAGGTAGAGTAATGACAGATCATCAGTTTTTTAGAAGTCAAAGCATATTACAAAATAATAATAATAATTAAGCTACAATTAAAAGCATATAATTAGTTGTGATAAAGAAAAAAGTGGGAAAAATAAATTCAGTAAAGGATAGAGCACACAAAGGAATTGAGTATATCATACAAGTGGCATTTCAAATCAATGAAGAAAATATGATTTATCCAATATATATCCTTAACAATAACACAAATTTAAACTTACTAGATGAAAATATGGAAGGAACACTTAAACTTAGAAATTCTTTAAGTGTGACACAAGACCCAAAAGCCAAAAAAAAGACTGATAAATTTAACTAACAAAAAAAATTGTTGAGGCCAAGAAAAAAATCTATAAAAGGCAAAATTGGGAAAAATACCTACAACTCAAATCACAGACAACATGCTAACTTTATTAATAGGTAATAAACTGCTACAAATCAGTAAGAAAGGATCAACAACCCAACTGAAATTTCAGCAAAGGCTATAAACGTGAACCAAAACAAAAATAAATTTAAATAAAATAAAATCTCAAATCACTTCTAACCACAAATTAGCTAGAGATATTTTCTTGTCAGTTTGGTAATGATCATGAAGTTTTATTCAAAAGCCAAAAATTCTGGCAAAGGTGTGGAAAAACAGGCTTTTTTTTTTTTTTTGGTTATATTTATTTATTTGAGAGAAATAAGTGGGAGGGGTAAGGGACAGGGAGGGAATCTCAGGCAGAATCCACACGGAGCATGGAGCCCAATGCAGGGCTTGATCTCACGACCCAGATCATGACCTGAACTGAAACCAAGAGTCTGATGCCTAACTGACTATGCCACCCAGGTGCCCCCAAAACAGGCATTTTTATACATTACCCTTGGGAGTGTAAACTGAAACAGCCTCTGAGGAGGGGGACTTAGCAATAGCAATTCGAATTATGAACGTGCATACACTTTAACTCAAAAAAGCCACTTCTATAAATATAACCTGATTTACATTGAGAACTGATATATGCAAAAGTTATTTGTTTTATCATTGTTTGTAAATTCAAAAGGTTGAAAACAACTTAAATGTCTATTACCAAGGTCTAACTAAACAAATTCTGAGTATACATCTATGCAACGGATTAGCTGGCCACAGTTTAAAAGAATAACGTACATGTATATGCACCATCACAGTGAAAAATCAAGATGCAAAGCATTGTGTTTTTTTCTGCTAAATTATTTTCATATGACACATATACTTACTTGTGTGTGAAATGGAATATCCCTCTAAAACATACACAAAACCGGTACTCGTGATTTCCTCTTGAGGATTGAGTGGCTACAAAGAAGGGGTGAGAGGGAGATTTATAGTCATTGTATATGGTTTTGAATATTTTTACTTTTTTATTTTTATTTTTTAATTTATTTTAAAGATTTTTATTTATTTATTTGACAGAGAGAGAGGCAGTGAGAGACGGAACACAAGCAAGGGGGGGTGGAAGAGGGAGAAGCAGGCTTCCCCCTGAGCAGGGAGCCCGATGCGGTGCTCGATCCCAGGACCCTGGGATCATGACCTGAGACAAAGGCAGACTCTTAGCGACTGAGCCACCCAGGTGCCCCTGAATATTTTTACTTTTATAACAGCTGTTTGACTTTTTAAATAGGTCAGAACTCTAAAAAATCAACACCCTCCCTCCTGCTTGGTTTCCCGACACAACTCCTTTAAGAGGAGAGACAACACCCAAGACAGAGCTGCCCAGGAAATGCCAAAAATGTTGTTAAAACAGAGATCTTGAGTTAAACCGCTGGGCTACTGTGCCTGACTGGCTCTGCTATTGGCTGGCCCTCTTTCATCTCTCCTGGCCAAATTGACTTCCAATGCTCCTGGCTCCTTGATGGCTTTATGCGGCATGTACCACTCCCTAAGTCAGCTGTTTACTTCCTCTAAGGAAAGCTCCATACACATCTGCACCCATGAAGGACACAAGCAGCACTTCATCCCACCATCTGTTGTGCATTTCTAATCACAGTCCCTTTGACCTACCACCAGCTCAGTTTCCCACCTCCACTCCTACCTCACCCACGTCTACAGATTAATTAGCCACATCCGCCTGGCAATCTCCTCTCCACCCCTCAATTTAGTTACCGGACCTGCCTCAGCCTTCTGCCCAAAGGACAGAGATGTCCACTTCTCAGTTCAAAAGAGTCAATCTGATGAGATTTAGAACTGTCAGTATCTACAAAGTACTGAGGAATTCAATCATGCATTTATCCTAGAACTATTTATAGAATGAGAATTATTGACCATATTGTTAGATATCAAGAATACAATGACGAACAAAACTGACATGGCCCTTGTTCTTTTGTGTCATATACATTCTAGGGCAAGAGATGATACACAAGAACGTGAAATAAATAGACGAAAGAATTTCTGAAGGAAAATATTGGGAAATATGATAGAAAATAATGAGGCTGGATTGAGTGGGATTACTTCAGATAGGGTGGTCAGGAAACACTTCATCAACAGGTAACATCTAAGCTAATATTTGGTGAATGAGAATGCTCAGAATTATGAAGAGCTAGGGGAAGAACGTCCAGGCTTAGCAAGGTGAAGGCCCTAAATGGGAAGGAATTTGGTTTCTTCTAAGAACAATCAGGGCCATGTAACTGCAACATACTGAGCGAGAGAATGAAAGCCAAAACAGCCCTGGAGAGGCAGACAGAGGGGTAGAGGACACAGAAGCTTTCCATCACAGTAGGGACATTGACAGGATATAAGTGAACTAGGAATTCACTGACAAATTTTAAGCAGGGAGATGGATATGTGCACTCATAGGTGCAGTATAGACAACGGGAAAAGGGCAGGGGTGGGAGGTAATAGAGGAGGCAGCGAAGTCAGATATCTTCTACAACAGTCCAGAGAATAACAAATACTTGGTTAGAGAATTGGAGGTAAAAATGAAGAGAAGCGAGCGAAACTAAGAGAACTCACCGACCTCTAGAATACCAGGGGCAAGGATAGAGGAGAACTATGATCCTTGGCTTCTGGCTTAAATAACGACCTGGAAGCTGGTGCTTTCCTGATACAGAAAAGACCAAAACAGAAAAGGAGAGAAGCAATCAGGAGTTTAAGATGCTATAACCTGGACAAGATGTACGGTATGCATTTGGGTATAACAGCTAATAGTTCTTGATAAGTCACTGTGCTCCACATTTAAGAGCTTTCTATATTGTTCTGCACTAAATGTTTATGTCCTCCCGTCTCCTAAATTCATATGCTAAAATGTTAACCCCCAGGATGATGGTATTAGGAGGTGGGACCTTGGGAAAAATTAGGCCTTGAGGGTGGAACTCTCATGAATGAGGAGGAGTGCTCTTACAAAAGACACAAGAACTTGCCCTCCCTCTCTGGTCTTCTCTGTGTGAGGACACATAAAGATGGTACCCATCTGCAAAGCAGAAGGGGGCCCTCACCAGAAAAGGAACCTGCTGGTCCCTTGACCTTGGACTTCCCAACCTCCAGAAGACACACCTTTCACCAACTCTGTGCTGAAATGCTTGCTGTTTAAGCCACTCGGCATTCTATTATAGCAGCCGAATCTAAGTCATGTTAACTAATTCAGGGCTCGTACCAGTTTTTATATTATTGTGTACCCATTTTTTCTACATTAACTCATTTAATCCTCCCAACAAACTTACAAGTTTTGTACTATTATTAAACCTACTTTGTATATGAAAGAAACTCAAGCAGGTAGAGGTTAAGAAATTTGCCTAAGCACATATACCTGATGAGGGGCACAGCCAATATTCAGATTTGGGCAGTTCTTAAATTGACCTCAGAGAAGAGGAGGTCTGAGACAGAGAAATCCATTGTGGAATCAATTGATTTATGGCAAAACAGATGACGCAATCTAAGGAGAGCATATTGTTAAAGGAGAACACAAGTCCTGTGAAAAGCTAATACTTTGAGGTCAATTAGAGGAGCAGGATACAGAAAAGGTGGCTAAGGAAGAAAGACCAGAAAGCTGGGAAGAAAGCCCAGAAGTGTGGGGCTTTGCCACCCTCTCTAATGTCCTGTGAGTGTATTCAGAATGGTTAGCTTGGGTTAAAGTTTCCAGAAGAAGGAAAAAGTCAGAGGAAGAAAAGCAAAGGAAAGAAATGCATGAAAATGTAATCAAATCAAATACACTTGTCACAATACAGGGGCAAGGAGTGGAATTTCTAGTCTCGAGGAATGAGTCAGTATCTTTATTTTTCAAATGAAAAGCTGTATGTCTAGCACAGGTCTACTAACCATATCTTCCAACATATGGTTGAAATTATGGGGACAACTGAACTGAAGAGTATTCCAACTGACCATCATCACATGGGGGATAATGAATGTGAGGTCCTCGAAGGGAGGAGTTTCTCTTCATTCTCAGAACTTGGAACAGAGTAGAGATAGTTTGAAACATTGAACATAACACACAAAGATTTATTTAAAAGGTAAGTAATTTTGAGGAAAAAATACTATTTTATTTTTAATGCTACTAGATTTGCAAAGTTCACAGTCTCCGAGGTAGACTAGTTTTACAGTTTTCGTCACTTGCTTTTGCCCAATGACACACCAGTCAAATAAAATAAACCTTTAGTTCTGCTAACACAGCTGAATCACCGGTTTTAAGTCTTATTATTTACAGAGGAGAATTCAACCCTTGAAAGAGCTCTACTGCTACATCATGCAGTAATCAATGTGCAGTAATGTTTGACATTTAGGAAGCTAGTATGTAGATTTGTAAAATTCAGATTTACAAGTGGAAAATGTAGATTTCTAATTATAACAGCTTCATTACATTTAAGATGCATATTCAACTATACTAAAAGAAATATTTCTTTCTTATAGCTTATTTGGAAACCACAAAGAAGTATAAATTATCACAGTCTTCTTTACATGGAAATTTTGAGTCACTCAGAAAGAGAATGTCATCTCCTATATTTCTTAAGCACAGAAACATTTTACTGATTTTCCACAAAATACTTTCATTAGAATCAAGAGAAGCTTGGATTTTTAACCTGTCCTTTTCCAAAAAGTGATGGGAAAAAAAATGTTTACTGCAAGACTACTATGAATTTTGTAAAGACTTTCTCCTCCAGTATTGAAAGAATTCCCAGGTGTCATTTATATTTTGATAAAATTTGATTTTTTTTTTTTTGGCATGGGGACAGAAAGTGGCAAAATGGAGAAAACTAATGAAAAGAAATAGATCTGTGCTTAACCCATCTCCAGGTTGTCGAGTTAAGAGGAGAGCCCCAGAGTCCCAAGAATCCAATGTCTGTGTGGGTCCCCGATGCACAACATATGCTCAAGAGAAAGGTAAGAATAGGGGCCTAGCTGGCTTAGTCCATAGAGCATGCAACTCTTGATCTTGGGGTTGTAAGTTCAAGTCCCACACGCAGGTGTACAGATTATTTAAAAATAAAATATTTCTTTAAAAAAAGAGAAATAATATTTATGAAGAGCTAGAAAAATGTGTGATTGATAATTTTTTCCCAAAGTAACAGTTCTAGTGAGGATAGCAAATGAAGGTGTTTTTCCTCCACTCTTCTCCTTGAGACCCGCTGAAAACTTCAAAACAATGAAAAACAGGGGACGAAACATCATCAATCAAGGAAATGGCTATGTCTGCAATGTCTGACTTGGGGACACACAGCTGCTAAATGGTAAAGGATAATGAAAGAAAATGTGCTACATCAGACTTGGAGCAGGATGTAGTTCTTTCGAAATGAGTGTCATGGCCCCATGAGGCACATCCAACAATTCAGTCATGGGAAAATGAGTGAGCATCAAGACATGGTCAGGCCCTGGGGACTAAAAGCCACAGGTTGGCACTGCAGAAGAGAGTAGTACTGATGGAAAAACCATGCTGACACCCCATTTTCATTCTTTCTAGATAAGCCTGACAGCTGAGGAAGATGGGTGCAGTGAAGCAGGGAATAAGAGGGCAGATGGGAGGGGCGCCTGGGTGGCACAGCGGTTGAGCCTCTGCCTTCAGCTCAGGGCGTGATCCCAGCATTATGGGATCGAGCACCACATCAGGCTCTTCTGCTATGAGCCTGCTTCTTCCTCTCCCACTCCCCCTGCTTGTGTTCCCTCTCTCGCTGGCTGTCTCTCTCTCTGTCGAATAAATAAAAATAAAATCTTAAAAAAAATAAAATAAAATAAAATAAAATGCAAGTTAGATCTTATCACTCCTNAACATGTGACCTGGACACTACCCTCTTACATGGGTACCTGTATTCTCAACATAAAAAAGTGAAGTATTAGATAAGAGGGTGTTTACAACTACACATCTAAGGACTAGTTTTATTAATTTTTGAAAAATGCATAAAACTATATAATTTTAAAAATAACTTCCACAGAGGCGTCTGGGTGGTTCAGTCAGTTAAGCATCTGCCTTCGGCTCAGGTCATGATCCCAGGGTTCTGGGATCGAGTTCCGCATCGGGCTCCCCATTCAGCAGGGAGTCTGCTTCTCCCTCTCCCTTTGCTTGTGCTTTCTCCTGCTCTCTCAAATAAATAAAATGAAAGAAAGAAAGAAAGAAAGAAAGAAAGAAAGAAAGAAAGAATTCATTCCACAGTAGAACAGGCTACATTGTGAGTTGGCCTTAGAGAATGCTGCTTTTCAAGGCTGTGGGAATACCTTTCTGGTGTGAGTTTGGGGTAATAGGGAAGAACACGACATAAATAGGGTGGCTAAGAGCTGAGAGTCCTGTATCCTGAAAACCCCTCAGTCCTGAGCAAATGAGGATGGTGGGTCAGCCTAGAGAAGAACCACAATTCCTCCAAGATTCCTCAGTGAAAAAGATCCTAAAGGTAGTATCAGGACTCAATTTGGAAATTTCATTGGGAAAGAGGAATTAATCAAGAGAATAGGGGTTAGGAAGAGATGGGACTCAGGTAACTGTCCAGAAACATCAAGGTTGCAGAAATCTGTCACCACACTGAGCCCTTTAATTTACCCACTGGTAGGCAGTCTGGGCTCTGAGAAGCCTGGTGTTTGTAGTAAAATGATTAGTTAATTTCTAAGCAGTTAAAAAAAGAGAAGAAGAAGATCCTGTTGTTGAAAAAAGCAACAAAGAAATAAGAAATCAGAGAAGGCTGCAATTGTTAGATCAGTTGCCAGGAAGACAACTGTCATGTTCCTGAATAGTGGCAGAAGAAATTTTGGCAGTGAAAGCATTAAGCTTTATGAAAATGTCCAAAATNAGATTCTGTTGTTGAAAAAAGCAACAAAGAAATAAGAAATCAGAGAAGGCTGCAATTGTTAGATCAGTTTCCAGGAAGACAACTGTCATGTTCCTGAATAGTGGCAGAAGAAATTTTGGCAGTGAAAGCATTAAGCTTTATGAAAATGTCCAAAATTATTTTCCCTCGTATGACTAATTTTATTGTTCCATTAACTGCCTCCCTAGAATTCTCCCCGGGAGAAGTATTAGTCATCACGAAATAAATAAAGCCCTGCTGCCCCTCCCCTCTAGCACATGACATGGAACAGTTCCCGTGACTGACAACCCAGGCCTGCATTTATGCACTATCAAGGGTTCAGCCAGAATTTAAAGCCACAAGTTTGTGATGATACCAGTTAAACCAACTAACGTGTTTTCTGCAGCAATTGGCAACTCAAGGGAAAAGGACTGCTTCGTGGACCTTGGGCTAAGAATTGGCAGTGATGGTGAAGAAGGGCTTGAGCAGTGACTGGAAAGGAGGTTAAAATGATTGACTCCAGGGTCCAACGATTTGACTAAAGTGTTGTGACCAAAGGATGGAATGTCAAAGTGCAAGGTTTCGGAGATAAAACATTGTTTAAAGGTCCAGACTATTGGCATGAAAGTGTGTTGCTAAAATTGAAAGAAGCAGTATCTTGATATAGGCAGCTGGAGGAATTCCTAAGGGAATGGATGGGTCAACGTGGACACTGAATTTTGCCCAGAATTATGTCAGAAGGCACAATGAGCCATAAAGAACTCCATGGCATTTGGAGAACCATCAAGACAGTCCTATCTATGTCTCAAGTTTTTACTGTAGTTCACAACTCTTATTAGAGCAACCCTGAGTTTTGTGTGAGGGGAAAAAAATAAAGACATATATATATAGGGAACCTAAATCCGGGGGCTATTTTAACCTATATATCACTGCATGCAGTACTCAGAAAACTGCATTAAATATTCTAAATGCTGAGATTATTACTGGAACTCAGTGTGCAAGATTTCCTGGCTTTGGGATGATTAAGCAAAGGGCTCAGGGATAAGACAGCCAAAAGATTACTTAACCTGATCTTGAAGTGAAGCCAGTCACTTTAGCCATAGGATAAAAGGAAGTTATGGAAGAAATGACTAAATGATCGCCATATGAACAGCTCAGAAGCAAAAGGCAGAAGTATCATCTTGCACATGTGTGTGCATGTGCACACACGTGTGTTGTTGTTCTACAGTTGGGGGTGGGAAGAGAATCAAATTCACTTTATTTAGACTTGACTTTTTCAACTTTTTAGACCAGTCATGACTAGATGTCCATGTAGCTGATTCTCCTCACATTTTGTTTTGTTTTTGTTTTAATATTTTATTTATTTATTAGAGAAAGAGTGAGTGATGGCAGAGAGAGAAAGCACATGCCCGATGGCGAGAGGCAGAGGGAGAGGGAGAAGTGGACTCCCAGCTGAGCGAGGAACCCAATGCGGGAATCGAGCCTGAGATTATGACCTGAGCTTAACCACCTGACCCACCCAGGCTCCCCATCTCCTCAAGTTTTGTACCACTTACCTTGTTTCATGCAATTTATTCTTATCTCCCATTATGCCCTTGGTGTAAACGTTAGCCAAAAATTACAAACAGTAAAAGGAGATACTGAAAATCACTATTTCAAAAAGGTTGTCTTAGTAAGAACAGCAAAAACATATTTACTGCATGCCAATTTTTCTTCTGAGTACTTCGTATCCATCCATTTATCTAATCCGTACAATGGCCTTATAAAGTAGATACCACCATTATCCTCATCATATCAGTGTAGAAACTGGGCACGGAGAGCTTAAATAACTTACCGAAGATGAAGTCATGATTTGAACCTGGGCAGCTGGGCTCCAGGGTCCTTGTTCTTACCCACTAAATCAGTGTTTTTCAAAGGGTGCTCCCCGGACCAGCAGCATCACCTGAGAATGTGTTAGAAATTCAGATTCCTGGACACCACATCAGATCTACTGAATTGGAAACTTTGGAGAGGGGAGCCTAAAAATGTGTGTTTTAACAAGCTTTCCGGGTATCCTGATTCAGGCTCTTTGAGAACCACAGCAACACACTGAGACAGTATAGGGAAAGTAAGAAGGACTTAATTCCTGCAAAACCAATGGTCTGAGGCAAGGGTTAAAAGTTGTCATACACTTAGAGACAAATACCTCCTTCTGGGTAAACAGTCATTAGGGAGTAATGGTTGTCTGGGCGAAATTGGAAGTAACAATGTGAAGCCTGCTTGCGCCAGTATTTCTGTTTCCAGGAGCCCTGGAAACACGCTGACCACGGAAGAGGCATCCTGTGATTGTCTTATGCCCACTGAAAAGTAATGCCCACAAGATAATGGCCTTGGGACTGAAGGATGCTTCCCCACTCCAAGCCCTTCACCCTCTGGAAAAGTGCCTTCATAAGTCTTGCATGCCACCCCCTCAGAGAGAGCAACATTCGTCTTTCTTGTCTGCTCTTTGTACAGAAACTATCTCTAGTAAACTCCACTTGCTTGCTTTCTCTCCCTTTCAGTGTTCATTTCTATGACACTGAGACTCAAGAACCTGGTCTAGGAGTCCAGGAACACTACCGCCCTGTGAAACAACCACATGGTAACAAACTTGCACAGGTAGGAAAGGCCATGCTGATAGATTCTCCACCCGTATCAGGGGCTCAGAATAACTGCTCTTTCACAATTTCTAGATTGAATTTTTACCCTCAAGATCTGAATTCTCCTTAAGGGAACTTACTTAAAAACCTGCAACAGGGTGATGTTTGTGGCGTAAGCTGTCAGTATGTGGCTTAGAATAGAAGAAGTTCACTTTCTCTGTGTCCGGCACGGTTTTCACAACCGCCCATTTTCAGCTTCAATTGAAAGGGTTGCGGCCAACAAGCTGCTGTGTTTGAAGTCACAGAATCCATTCCAGGTAAAAAGTAGCTCCCAACTTACAGAGTAGCAACTAAAAATGCAGCCAAACCCATCTGGCAAAGCATCTGCAGTGTAACCCCTGGCATCACTCTGCCCGATCATTTCAAATTTTGCATTTCTATCACTATGACACCCCGTCATTTTCAGAGCTTTAACAGTGTCTTTCCAAACCAAATTAAGAGATAAAATGGCATTGGCTCTGGCTAAGCTCCTGTGTTTTTTAATATTCTTTTTACTCAAATAATATGTCTGCATAAAAAGACTAAGAGAAAGTAAACTAACATATGAAGAGTGTCTGTCTCTGACAAGTGGGATTATGGTGGTATTTTTTCTTCTTATACTTTTATATCTTATGTCTTGACCTCTGTCCTGAACTCCAGACTTATATACCTAACTGTTCACTGAATACCTATTTAAATGTCTGATAAGAAACTCAAATATAACACATGAAAAAACAACCACTTAATTTCTAGCCCCTCAACAAAATCCTTCCCCTTTGTTTCCCATTTCAGGTAAAACAAAACAAAACATCTTACAAATGGCAAATGCTTGGGCCAAATTTAGTCTTCATTTTTATTCCCTGTCTCTTACAAACTATATCCAATCTGTCAGAAAACTTGTTTGGTCAAATATATCCAGAAGGGGACAACTTTTCAAAAATATCCAGAACGGTACCACAAAATTACCTTCATCCAACCTACCTCTTTCTCTCATCTGATTATTGTGGTGGTCTCCTTGATGGTCTCCCTGTTTTCATCTTTGCCCCTAAGTCTATAGTCTGCAAAGCAGCCTGAATGACCCTTTTATTTTTTTTTAAGATTTTTTATTTATTTATTTGACAGAGAGAGACAGCCAGCGAGAGAGGGAACACAAGCAGGGGGAGTGGGAGAGGAAGAAGCAGGCTCCTAGCAGAGGAGCCTGATGTGGGACTCGATCCCAGAACATCTGGGATCACGCCCTGAGCTGAAGGCAGGCACTTAACGACTGCTCCACCCAGGCGCCCCATCTGAATGACCCTTTTAAAACCCATCAATCATGCCATTCTACTGAACAAAACTTTACAATAGCTGCCAAACATTGTGAAGAGTCTGAGATCTGATTTTACCCTATTTACAAGTTAACAAATTAGCCTATTACTGTTTCAATGGATGCAGGCAAAAAGCGCAAGGTTCCTGGGTGAAAAATAAAGATTTTATTATCCTAGCCTGGCAAGTAGTATAAGCATCAGCATATTTGTATCAGTTCCTCATCCCCCCCCGATTCCACGAGGGCAGTACAATGTGCCTAAATGATCACGTCTATAAGCAATGGCTTGCATTGCAGGAGAGGAGCACTGGGCTCAAGAAAGCCACCATTTTATAGCAAGCACTAAGCAAGACTGCTCTTTGTCCTGGAGGAAGCTAGCACTTCACCCCTCAAAGTTCCTTATTAGAAACAGGACCCTGAAAAGTGGCCTGGGTTAAGAGTGCTCAGGGCCTTCCACTCTTGGCATACTTAGCAAGACATATAAGAGTACAAGAGCTCCATAGAAGTACTTTCTCCCAACAACAGCGTCCTATGTTAATCAGAACAAAAGGCAAGGTCTTTGTAATGATCTACAAGGCCCTGCACTATCTCTTTCCTCCTCCCCATGTCCTTCTGTCTTTCCATTCTGCTATCACCGTGCTCATCATTTGCTCCACCTTAGCCATGCCAGCTTCCACGTAGGTCCTCACATATGCCACGCACTACCCCGTTCTGGACTCTTGGACCGACTCTTCTTCTGCCTGGAATGATCTTCCCCCAGATATTTTTAGGAGCTGATAAAATGTCACCTTCTCAGTGAGGCCTTTCCTGACCACCATATTTAAAACTCCTACCTCCAAACCTCCTAGCACTCCACTTCCCCCTGCCCAGCTTTATTTTTTTAATTTGCACATATCACCATCAGACATACTATGACACATTACATATAATCTAGATAGATGTATGTACAAAAATGTGTGTGTGTGTATATATATATATATATATATATATATATATATATATAACTGGTATGTGTGTATTTTATTCTAATCTGTCCTTCAAAAGGGGATGAACTTTATTTTTTTCTTCCCTGCTGGATCCCAGGAGTCTAAAACCAGTGCTACAGCTCTGAGTAGGTGTTCAATAAATATTGGCTGAATAAATTAATGCTTTTTGCTATTTTTCAAGAATTTTTTAAATAATTACCTTTATAATCAGAAAAAAAAGTTACCATTTATATACAAGAATTTTCTAAGTATAGCAAGAAATTTATGCACCCAAACAATCGGTCAGACTCCAGCCATATCGCTGGCTCAGTTAAGAATAGCTAGTAATAGTTGACTTCACCCAAGCATTTACCATATGTTAGCACTTTATAAATTAGCTCATATAATTTTCACAAAACCCTTGTAAGGAATCATCCCCATTTTACCTGTGAGAAAACTGAGGCTTAGTTAAATAACTTGTCTAAGATCATAGAGCTTATAAGCAGTGGAATTGAATTATGGACCTGGGCAGATGTGGGAAAGGAGGGCCTCTGGTTGGCCATGCCTTCTTCAAAGTTGTCTAAACTCCCCTCAAGTGCCTGTGACCAATCAGGTCCTGCAATACTGTCTGGGCAAAAATGCCCTGTGCCAAGATGAAAAACAATGTGGGTCCTGAACGCTATTTCTTCTATGCTCTCCAACTTTCTATCCTGCATTGGGGTCAACTAGGTCCTGAGAAGCTTCAGAACTCACCTTTATGGGTTCTAGGAGAATGTCCCACACATGGGTTCCAGGACAATGGCCTGACAAGTAGGTCACTTGTACAGACTAGCACAGTGTTTCTTTCTTGGGATCTTATTAGACCGGGCCACAAAAAATGGCTGACTTAGGTGACTCTTACCTCACTCACAGGCCAAGTCCCAGGCTCAGGGCCACTGAGGTCCACTGCCAACACTTGGCCTTGAGCCACATAAGTAAGCTCTTGGATCATCTCTTGCCTGTCTATATTTCAACCGTAGGGCCACTTACTGTTTACAGCACCTGAGGACGGTGGAGGCAGTGATCTTTTACCCTGTGTGTCTGCAAACAGGCACGCAGAACAGTCCCATGAGTCTTTCCTCAGTTTCTATGCCCTGCATCGAGCTTTGGGTGGCTCCAGATACTGTGGCCCCTTGACGCCCATTGGCCTCTGCATCACCGTCCTTGCTGGCCTCAGATTGGCGTGGGGTTAGTGATCTCTCCTGGGTCACTTTTCATCCATGACAAACAAAGAATGGACTTTTCTTGTACAAATGGGACTGCCCTTTTGCCTTGCCCTTGGGCCACATCTCTCCTCCCTAATAGTGGCGACATGTGGAAGGCATAGGTGCAATCCTCATTAAAAGGGAGCATACTCTCAGAATGCAGTCACTGCAACCTGACAAGTTACAGAGAAGACATGATTAGATGTATATTTGTACTCATCACAAATATGTACGTGGCACTGAACGTGCAGAGTAACAATGTAGGAGTCACTGGAAGCCAGTACTTAACGGAAGTCACAATGGATGACACAGCATCACGAGTAATGATGAAAACAGTAATGATGAAACTGCCCATGATGAAATGGTATTAGAGAATTATGATGGCAAGACATTCTCCCCTGTTTCAGTACAAACAGGTCCCAAAAAGCCATGGCCTTGTGCGTCGCTAGCTCTCTCTCTCATGGTGAGAGAATAAACATAAAGAGAGGGTTCTCGGAACTGAGCAAGCAGAAATGGTGTCCAAACGCAGTAAAAAACCTTCCAGGACCAATCTTTTATTTAATGACCAAATAAAACGTCAGTGCAATCTAGCCACCCTCCTCCTTGTCATTGGTCACCCTTAATATATTTGTGGAAAAAGATGTTTTTATCTTTATACACTGTAGATGTTTTTCTGTTGAGATATCCACAACATTAAATAGTGTGATTGCTGTTATATTTGATATATCCCACTATATACCTTCCTCTGTAAATGCCCCTCCCAGCCTTAAATAATCAGCAGCTTATCTCCTGATAGTTAGATCCCTGATGACCAACAGCTGGCAGTTCTTTTCCAAATTATCTTTATTTTCATTTTCCTATTTTTTACACTGGTTAGCAACCTTCTCTTTTTCACTTTCTCCTTCTGCAAATGAAAAGCTAAATCAGAAGCAGCAGTGCCAGTACTTTCTAACTGCCCTAACAGTGTAATCTTCTGATTACTTTAATCAAAATCACTAGACAGTGTTTAAAAATACAGGTTCCTAGGCCCCATCCTGATCTACTGAATCAGCCCCTTTGGGTATGGCTCAAGTCAGGAACCTTTAAGGAACTCAGGCTATTCTTTTGCATGCTAAAGCTTGGGACCACCAACTTAACCTCGAGGCAAAGGCAAAACAATAGCCCCAAACCCACCCCAGTGATACCAAATTTATGATATGTAGAGTCAAGTATAAAAGCCACCACAACCATCCAATGTTGCTCCAGCTGGTGACAAAGTCAACTGCCAAATACAATTGTGCTAAATACATTTGTTTGCATTTGCAATGTTGTTACAACATGAAGTCTGTGCATATGCTGCCCTGAAGCCCAGAATGTCTTATCCACTAATTTCTACATCCTTCTTAAGCAGACTCCTCAGGAAAGCCTGTCCTGGCTCCTCCTGCCTTTCCCTTCAGAGGCCTAGTCTCCTTTTTGAGACTGTCTTCTCCTCCAAACTATGAAGTTCCTCAGAGCTTTCTCTCTCCAACAACTTATTACCACACTTGGTCCATAGTAAGTACTCAATGAGTATTTGTTGCATCAACAACAACACACTGAGAAGCGCAAGCCTGAGTGATTTTGCAAAGTTTAAATGAAGCACTTTAAATCATCTAAATGCTGCTTCAGAGCAAAAAATGTTGTGTGAAATCTACCTCCAAATTTTATTAACCTCTTTCTGGGAAACATTTGCTGCGTACAAAGTCAAAAGAACTTAAATGCAGGTCAGAAATTCCTTCGTAACATTGACAATGTGGAGATGGCAAAATGTTACATCATTAATAAGATTGAAAATTCGTGATGTTAGGTAGTGTTTGGTCTTCTGAGAACCAAAAGTAGCCATGTGTGGCATTCAAACTTANTAAAAGGCTGAGCCTTCCCCTCCACAGGGGGGATAACCTCATTTAAAAAAAAAAAAATGTTGTGTGAAATCTACCTCCAAATTTTATTAACCTCTTTCTGGGAAACATTTGCTGCGTACAAAGTCAAAAGAACTTAAATGCAGGTCAGAAATTCCTTCGTAACATTGACAATGTGGAGATGGCAAAATGTTACATCATTAATAAGATTGAAAATTCGTGATGTTAGGTAGTGTTTGGTCTTCTGAGAACCAAAAGTAGCCATGTGTGGCATTCAAACTTAACATCTGCTTTTTTAACCTGGTTGTTGTGTTGTTTGTAAAACATTCCAATTTATTCCTTCAAAGTAGTAGGTATAGGATCTCTGAGTTGAGAGTATTTTAGGAGAGGCCATAGAAGGGTGGTTGTCTGTGAAAATTGGATGACTGATGGAGACAGCTAAATGACAGGGGTCACCACAGGTAGGTAAAGAGAACAATTTGGTCCTTCTGGGACTTTTTCTAATGCTGACCTTTCTTCTCCTGGGCTGAGAACTCCTGGGATCACTTCCTCTTCCCCCTTCCCGGTGGGCTCACCCCCGACATCCCATTCTCTGCCCAAGTCCCACGACAGCAGAATCTTTCAAAGAGAATTTTGGTCTTAGGTATCCCCCAAAATGGACGTATTTTAGGAATGTTTTGTTTTAAATGAGTAACTGCCGAAGAAAAAATTAAAAACTAAACTAAACAAAACAAAAACAAATCAGAAGAAACCCCAAAACCTTAAAACAACTGGAAATTTCCCCTTGTGAAACTAAGGCTTGCAGAATTTTCTTCCAAATTATATACGTCCTTCAGAGAAGTTCAAGCTCTCATCTTCCAAGATGAAGGCAAACTTTGGTGGGAGGCCTGATGCTGCCCAGAAAATTTCTTCAACCAGCTCTTTCACGCCCCACATTCCACAGTTAGATGTTCACACACTGGTTTAAACTCTTGTAGGCTTTTTTATTTAAAAATCTCTAATAGCGTTTATGTATCACAATGTAACAACAATACCTCAGAGTGAAGATATCGGTCAGATCTATTTCTGAGACCATGATGTTTGGGGCTATCTCATCTGCCTGGGGTGAGGGAATTAAGAGAAATCTTCAGGCCTGTTTCATTTACCCTGGAATTTCCCCTGTCCAGTCCTACTCAGAGTTTGTACAAAAAGCACAGCTTTTCACCACATGTTCTTTGATTCCCTTTGCTAGCAACAGCCCCCATATATCAAAATGCTTTTGGTATTTTGGAAACTTTAAGATGTTAATGAACTTTAAAAATATTTTTTAGTCACTGCAGTTCATGAGTCCAAGTTCAAACTAGAGATCTAAAGTCATGCTGGGCATCTCAGTGAATCCAGAAGAAAATTGTCAAAAGCAATAAAAATGGGAGAAAGGAAAACGTAAGGACAACTCACTGGTGACAATTGAGCTTTTCCTGTCACAGTCTGTAGAAAAGTGCACATTTTCCCACAGAAATAAATTCGACTAACCATTATGTATCCACAGGCAGGGATGTCTTCCAATGAAGATGTACAAATGGCTAACAGACACATGAAAAATGTTCAAAATCATTAGCCATCAGGGATATTCAAATCAAAACCACACTAAGATACCACCTTAGATACCAGTTAGAATGGCAAAAATTGACAAGGCAAGAAACAACAACTGTTGGAGAGGATGTGGAGAAAGGGGAT
>NC_048218.1:107820863-107831997 GCF_002007445.2 Ailuropoda melanoleuca
TAATAAGGAGGGCACGTATTGCGTGGTGTAGTGGGTGTTATACGCAACTAATGAATCATCGAACTTTACATAAAAAACCAGGGATGTACTGTATGGTAAATAACATAATATAATAAAAACATATTTTTATAAAAAAAATAATTTAGTTAGGCTAATAAATAGTTGGGATATCTACTATCTTTAAGATATTACAAATGAAAGATATAGGAACTTATGGTCTAGTGAGGAATTTACAGTCGTGAAGGAAATGATAGCCCATTGAAAGAGGAAGACACAGCAGTGTGGTGGTGTTATGAAAGAGGAACAAAGTACGTAGGGCAGCAAGGAGGGAGGTATGATTTCGGTCTAAAAGAGGAAGGGAAGTTCTCATAAAGGAGGGAGATGATGACTAATTGAAATAACCAGTTTTGAAGACTGCTGCTTTGAATGATCATCCTAAAAAATATCTATGAACTAGATTCTTCTGTACACAGAAGTTTTAACAAGTCACTGAATGACAAGAAAGGAAATTAGTCAAGTTTCTAAATGAAGACTAATTTATTTTTACTATGTCCTGACATCTGTTAATAACAGATAGCATTTCTCTGAAAGGCAGTATTCAAGTTCAATGTCATGCAGAGGGTGAGTTTGAAGTTAATATACAAGGAAACATTGTATACATATACAGCAGCAGCATCTTTGAAAAGACTGTCCCAATGTCAAATCCAGAGCCAAAGCTCAGAAAGGAAGCTGCATGTCCTGGAAAGGGCATAGATAGACTTTGCCAATCAAGAGACCAGGGTTCAAGTCCTGGCTCTGCCACTTGTTAGTCCTATGACCTTTGATTCAGGCACTTTATCTTTTTCTCAATGTTTTTAGTTTTATCCTCCTAATAGAGAAGTGCACACACCTAAATACATAAATACAGTTTCTGAAAAAAAAAGTTACTGTTGAGTCACAAATAATTTTGTTAATTTCTTTTATTATAAAATCAATCTCCCACCCCCCTACGTTATTTAAGCTGCAATTATATGCATAGATTGGCTTGTAATCCTACTCAATGAAATTTTTACTAATAAATTTCTCACATAATTCATGGAGCAGTAAAGAACATTAGCATACTACACTTAGAAATGAAGAGGCAGACGGAAGGAATCAGTGCTCGGTCTAAAAGTTGGAGGAGAAAAGAGAAGGTATGGGAGGCCCTGAAAGGAACAGTAAGAAAAGCTTTTCATAGGTCCTGGAAGGGTTTTTTAAAGCCATTTTTCCTAGAGACTCCTAGATGTACCTGCCAAATCGTATCTTCAAGTTGCCCTCTGTGTGCAAGTGGTCTTGATTTGTGCCCTGAATTTGTCTCTTCAAGGGCTTTCACATTTGTGATCACAGCTCTCATAACATCACAGGAACCTGGGCAGTGATCATTACACCCCACAAAGCATTCCACACACAAACTATGTCCAACCCAGGCTGGGTTTCCCCTGCACCCAGCTACCTAACGGCAGAACCCAGTTTTAACTCAGATTTCGTAATTCCGATCACTGGGCACTCTAACATCAAGCTTCTGGAGTTCCCCTCCTTATCTTTCTTAATAATGACAATATCACCCACTTTGTCCTGGACAAAATGCCAAGTGCTTTCTCTGCACTCCCTCAAATACCTAGAACCTCACTACAAGTTAAGAGAGAGTATGCTCACTTTACAAATGAGGAAATAACAAGGCTCAGAGAGATTAAGCCATTTGCCCTAATCAGTGAACACCAGAGCCGAGATGCAAATCCAGGTACACAGGTACACTATTCAATGCACATCTCAAACACCTTTTCCAAACTAACGTCACTGTCTTGTTCTCCACTGAAACTCCACAGCTTTCAGTCTCTTACTTTAAATAAAGCATCCAAACACCCTCTCTTCTCTACCCACCGTTCCACTATAAGGTCCTTCAGGACAGGGGTTGACTTACTCTGTATTTCTTACCATGCCTAGCAATGCAAGAGCTCAGGAATATTGTTTAAAGATTTTATTTATTTGACAGAGAGAGAAAGCATGAGCAGGGGCAGGGAGGGGGAGAGGGAGAAGCAGGCTCCCTGCTGAGCAGGGAGCCCAATTTTGATTCGGGGCTTGATTCAGATCATGACCTGAGCCGAAGGCAGATGGTTAACTGATCGAGTCACCCAGGCGCCCCAGCTCAGAAATATATTTAAGTGGTTAGCACCATCCTTCAACAATCTATCCCAAAGAAACCCAGGCCAGACCTTTGGGACTCCAGCACTTCACTCCTGTTGAAACCTGATAATAGGACGCATTCAGATTAGTTGGATGTTCAGACTTCCATAGGAAGCAAATAGGTAGCTTCCTGTTTATGGCCTCAATCTTCATCAGATCAGTTTGGTCTCTTCTGTAGCTCTAATGGAAATACTGGCTGGGACAGATCGCTCTCTGGACTTAGTATTCACATACTTTTCTTCCATTAACGTTCCATTAATGTCCATAGGTGTCTGTTTTTCCTGGTAGCTTGGAGGAGGAATACATAAAGCTGCAGAGTTGGCAAAAGTTTATCATCTGAACATCTTTTTTCAAGGGGAGGAAATACACTCAGGCTAACATCTAGTACCCTCTATCAGAAAGTTTCAAATGAGAAGTTTCAAAATGTAAATGAACATTTTTATTGTTTCCTGAATAATGCCACAGAGTTTATTCCTTGTTGGTCAGATGTCATTGAGGATAAATATATAGATTTGTCTCAAATGCTTAATAATCCTTAGGCAGCAGAAATTCAGAATTATCTCTTTTGATGGGCTAATATTTGGGCTGTGATTCACTGTCTCAGACAAGCAGACCATCAAGATGAACTTCTAATCTAGACTCAATGAAGACGATGGAGTCTGAAAAATCTGGAGAAGCATTTAGCACCGCTGTTCCCTAAATCTCATAATGTGCCTGATTCCTCTCTCTGGAAATATTACAGGCGAAAATTCCATCCATGCTTGTCCACGTCTGCCTCAGGGCCAAGGATATAAGCTCCCATTCACTTGGACAATTCCCTTGGAGAGAAGGAAACTAATTTCAAATGGTTTGGTAATCACCTCAAAAGCGTATCTGTCAAAGTGAATCAGGCTGAAGGTTTAGAGAAATCTCTGCGTTGTTACTGCTTTGTTCAAATGAGCAGACCCCTCCTCCCTCAGAATTCTGACAATTCTGACAGGCCGGCTGCTTCATTTCCTTCAAGCCCTTCTTCAGAGTCACCTTCCCAGTGAGGCCTTTCCCCCACCCTATTTAAAGCTGTAATTCTCCTTTCAACCACCATCAGTCTTCCTTCCCTAATTTGCTTTCCTCCAAAACACTACTGGCTAGCAAACTATATATCTGTATCTTCTCTCACTCCCTCAATTAAAACGCAAGTTTCAGGAGGGCAAGATTTTTTTCCTGCTCTATCCCCAGGCCTAAAACAGTGTTTGGCAGATATAGGTATTCAGATATAGTTATTGAACAAATGAGTTAATGAGTAAATAATCTAGGCTAGGAAGCTTATTAAAAGTAAGGCCATGAAGTCAGAGATGTCAAACAATAATATATTTTCCTGTAGTTTTTATGGGCCGGAATTTATCTTCAGTAAAGTCACAGATTCCTTTTTAAAATATGTATATGCCCATAGTCCACACACTTGGGAAGCAGTCAACAAAACAGAATGCTCCAGGAGTGAAACATAGCTTTTGAAATTCGTCCATCTTTTTATTTTTCTCTCTCACGCAGTTGCTACAGATGATAGCTTGAGTAGTCAAAAATACGGCCCTTTCTGTCCCAGAGCTCAACCAGAGAACCACCCAGCTGAGAACTACGAAGGGCAACTCTGTTTTGTGCCTATGTGCGTGTTCGTGTATGTAGAAATATAGGGGGAAACGTAGGATGGAAAGAAAGTCACTCTAAAGTTCTATGCTTCAGTTTCCCAGATTGGAAAGTCTCTCCTTTGTGGGGAAGGGGATGCGGTGAGAATAAAAGTAAAAAGAAAAATCAATTTGAAAAAATATATAGATTTTATTATTGCTAGGTTTTGTACTTATTGCTGATAATAAAGTTACAGACTGTGGCAATCTGTCATATTTAACTCTTAATTCACGAAAATTTTAGACTATATTGAATACAAAATATTTGAAAACATTCAGACAGATATGCTTTCACTGACTTTGTCTTGAAGAGACCGTGGAAGAGGCAATTCTGGCTTCCATATGTTGGATTTTATGAAAATGAATTAGCCAATCTACAAATGTCTAATGTGTCTTAAGCAACATCAAAATGAATGGTAAATAAACTTACCTATTAAAATTTAGTTCACTATTTTATCTTGGTCAGAATCAAATTATAGAGTACAGATTTTTCTGTGAAAGTTCTGAAATGACAGGAATCCATCCACCCATCTCTATCCCTGAATATAAATGACCCTAAAATTATAAATTGTAGTATATCCGTATCAAGAAATAGGAGAACTGACAATTCTAATAAATACGTCTACTGTTGCCAGACCATGGTGGAAAGCTTAGCCAACTCTTTGATAGACAAATATTTTGGGTTTCCAGTCTTCAGTAGAAAGGCTGGCTCTGAGAAACCTCAGATATGCTGAGGAGTTAAGAGCCCTGCTTTCCAGTTTGGTTCTGCTACTAGCAAACTACTACACGTGGTCTTGGCCAGTCTGTATTCTCTGGGACTCAGTTTCCTTATAAGTAAGGGGAAGGGGATAAATTAGATTACCATAGAAGCATCAGAGAATGTTAGAAGTAAAGGAGCTTTAGGGATCATTAATCTAACTTGTCTATGTTATACAAGAAACAAATTCTAAAGTGCCTATGTCTGTTGGCTATGATAATTTTATTAATCTTTCCAGTCAGATTTATAGTAATTTCCCACTCTCTCCCAAAAAATGAAATCAAGTTTTCTATTTAAAAAACATGAGAAAAGATATTCTCCAAAATAAGTAGGGTATGTCAGAGGTAAATTTCCAGCCTATAAGTAGCAATGTTAATCTTAATCATTCCCCAACTTGTAATGTTTTTCACTTGCCTAAGAATGTAAAATGGGTATTTATTAAAATGTATTACATATCATATATACTCCAATTAATTCTTTTTTGGGGAACAAGGGATGATGACAAAATTTATTGAACCTCTATTATTTGAGAAGCATTTTATATTTATTATCTTATTTAGTTCGTAAACCAATGATCACAATCACCATTTCCATTTCATAAACTCGATATTATCAGAGTTAAATAATTTGTCATAAAATAATTACCAAACAAGTGAATTGCAAAGCTGGGATTCAATCTCAAGTCTTACTGGCCTGAGAGTTTAGGGACTTTTCACTATCCCACATGGCCTGACTGAAGAGAGAAAATTTTTATTTCAAAATTCTTGGGTAGACCGGGGCTACCCACCTTTGGATCAAATCTGCACAATAACTTAATGACTTGACAATGCAGAGAGCGAGAACAGGATGTCATTACTCAGGTATCTCTCCTTCCACACCAAAATAGAACTTTTTTTTAAATATTGAAAAGTACAGAGCTACACTCAAAAAAAAAAAAAAAGTGAAAATATTCATGTTGCAAAAGCAGAGGAAACCCACAGCAAAAGCAGAGATTAAAGTATTACAACCCAGATGGAACTAAAATCATTATATATGTGATGGCATGGCACTTCAGGGACCATATAGGTACGGAAGTCAATCTGCCATACGCGTAGCGAGGGACAAGAAACTGCTCTCTATGTGAGCCTAGGAAGCAAGACCATACTGCTTACCCATTTAAAAGAGCTAAAATAGCTCTACTCATTCACACAAAATTATCAACTAGAAACATTCCATTTGTCTGAGCACAGAAAGACTGTATGAGATCTGGACCAGTATTGACACATAACTGAGATAGATATTAAATTTTATCAAATGTTTCAGCAACTATTTTGGATTAAAGTCATTCATAATATAACAACAGATGGATGTTTTCTAGTAATTTATAAACACGAAATCTAGCATCAGACTTAATAGGAAAACACTAGAAGATGATAACTGGCTTCTAGCTCACGCAGACAAAGAAGAGAGAAAGAAATGTGTCATACAACTTGAAGGAAAAGAGGGTAAATTAACATTACTTACAGATGATATGTGTTCAAACAAGATAATATAGCTACCTGATAATTAGCAAGAAAAATGAAAAACTTCTAAGAATAAAACTTTACAATTCTCCTGAGAGACTGAAAAATGCTTGATCAAAAGAAAAACCTACTTATTCTTATACAAGATTTATAGCACAAGGTTATTAATTTTCCCTCAGTTGGTCTACAAATCGAAAGCATCCCAACCAAATTAAGAAAAAAATAATATTTTTTGGAATGAAACAAGCTAACTCAAAAATTCATAGGAAGAAATATACGAGTGTAATAGCCACTACATCATAACATTTATGTTCCAGAACAAGCTGTGTCCCATCAAACACATAAAGTTGAAGTCCCAACCTCCAATACCTTAGAATGTGATTCAACTTGGAATTAGGGTCTTTAAAGAGATAATTAAGTTAAAATGAGGCTATTAGGATGGACCCTAATCCAATCCAATTGGGTGTCTTTATAAAAAGAGGAGAATTGGGGATACCCAAAGAGACTGGAGGCTGCTCGTGCACAGACAAAAGGCCACATGAGGACACAGAAAGTATGTATCTACAAGCCAAGAAGAGAGGACTCAGGAGGACCCTCAGCTGCCAACACCTTGATACCAGACTTCTAGCTTCCAAAAGTGTCAGAAAATGAAGTTCTGTAGTTTAAGCCACCTTCTGTGGTATTTTGTTATGGCAGTCCTCACAGACTAATATGATACATTCCACACAACATTACTGAGTATAAATATCAGGCAAATATGCTTATGAGTTAGGTTTTTAATAACAATTGATGTTATTAATAATCTGGTCCTGAATGTTGGAAACCATCATAAATTGTAGAGCCAAGGAGAGCTACTTGCTTGAGTTACTATGGGAATCACCCAAATGTTTTCTACCCACTGAAAATTCTGTTAAAATAACATTAATTTGTTAAACTGGTTAAATATCTCAACTTACAGTATTTTTCCTCCTAGTATTCTCAGTTACCATATGTAAGTAAATCAAAGTATTTATTGCCTGTTCTCTAGTTACAGATATAAGTAACATAAAGGATGTAAAAAGATTTTGTATGCACAAGATCCTTTTACTTTTATTAGAGAAATGAGACCTATGTCCAAAAATGTAAGCAAGAATGAAATAGTCCTAAATAAAGTAATACTTGTAGATATTTTAAGTTGTCATTCTGATTAGTAGGCATTTTCTCAGACTTTCACATCTGTTTTTTCAATCTACAATTTCCTTCCTTTCTCTCTCTTCCTCCTTATTCCTTGAAACTGTGATCAAGGGTTAGCTTCTATATAAAACCACTTTGGCCAACCACCCCACACCCTCTTTGTGTATCTTTTGCAAAATGTCTTAACAGCACATGCTGTAAATATTTGTTTGCATGCTTGTCTCATCCAAGATTATACTCATTCAACCTTATGTACTTGGCACCTAGCACAAGGCTGGAAAAACAGGAGAGATCAACCAAACAAATGAATTTTAGAAACAGGGGGTTGACTATTTTACAGGGAGACAGAATATAATATGTAAGGACCATAAGAATGAGAGGAGCACAGGAGACATTTGAGATCTCATCATCATCAATGAATAAACCAGTTAACCTGAAAGAAATATAACTGGCTATGGGTGGTCTTTGAGTTCCTTTTAAGTTATTTGCAATGAGAAGTAAAACTAACATAATTTACTGTTTCTGGGATAAAAAATTTGAGGACTAAATATATTTCCCTGTTTCTGTGCTCAACATAATGAAGACTGGCCAAAAGCAACTAAGCTGTTTGCTACAGAAGATAAATTGCATTGGAAGATAAATCTACAAACCAACCAAAATAGCTTAAAGCCTAAGAGCTCACTTCAAGACCCTCCTCCTACCATGTCCACCAAACCAAAGCTATTTTGTTATCAACTCTGCCCAACTCCAGTTTCCTGCTCCATCACCTTAAAATCAGGTAAAGCCTTTGATCCTTTGTCCCAAGAATTCCCTTTGGAGAATGGTTTAAGTATCACACAGGAGTTCTTCCTTACCATAGTTTAAGTCTAATCAACTCAGGGTTGCTGGACATATTTTTCAAATGGTCTTTTGGTGGAGCTGAAGGCCAAGGGTAACCTTAAAATGAATTTGGCATATACCACAACTTTGAAGAACGGTTTAAGGCAGGAAAGCTAATTTTGTGTTTGTTACCTTAGATTTTATTCTTTTCCCCAAAGAGAGCAAGTCATGACCTAACATAAAAACACAAAGTATTTTTACTCATTTTTTAAAAATGACAGCTAATGTTATAAATCTTTTCACTTAACTCCTCATATCCTCATACTCTTCACTTTATTGTTGGTGTTACCTGAAAACTAATCATTTAACAGCTTTATTAAGGCCCAAATATATACTCTTGGAAATGTACATTTTCTATCATAGAATTCCCCAAGACATAAAAATGCTGCCTTTCTTATTTTTAATTTCAAGTTTTTATTTAAATTCTAGTTAGTGTTCAGTGTAATATTAGTTTCAGGAGTAGAATTTAGTGATTCATCACTTACATACAACGCCTAATGCTCAGCACAAGTGCCCTCCTTAATGCTGCCTCCTTTTCAAAATGTTCTTACTTTGCCTAGTGAATGTCCATGAAAAGAAAAAGAATATACTGTCACTGTTGTGCTACAAGATGTGTTTTAGAAATTTTATATTTTAGGGGCGCCTGGGTGGCACAATCGGTTAAAGAGTCCAAGTCTTGTTTCAGCTCAGGTCATGATTCCAGGGTTGTGAGATGGAGCCTCGCACTCTCTTGGCTCCATGCTCAGTGGGGAGTCTGCTTGAGATTGTCCCTCTCCCTCTCCCTCTAACCTTCCCCCCATCTCTCTGAAATAAATCTTAAAAATATATTTTTTAATTACTTTTCTACATTACAACTAGTTATCATCTCTGAAACCTGTAATCTGTGTTGGATGAACAAAACAAAAAAATGAAAAAAAAATAGCAGTTACAAAGTAAGAATTTGGTAAATGGATAAATGGGTATAAATGGACATAATTCCAAGAAGCCACAATTGGCTTTTATTTAAAGGAATAATTTGCCATTTTAAGAATTACTGATAGCCAATATTTATCTTTAATCCTTCCAAACTCCTTGATCTTACATGCTATTTTAATCACAATTCTCACAGTTCATTTTTTTTCCATTTTCCTCTATTGTTCTCTTTCAGTGTTATATATTTGCTTCCCTTTGTAGTTTATTTGACCCATTCAGATTTTTAAAAATAATTCCACATTGCTAGTTTCTCATTAAGATTATTTCATATGCCTAGCATAATTTTGACTCTTATTTACCCCTGCATGCAAGTTTCTTCACTTCCTCAGAGTCTATTTTTTTAAGACTGAAAAGGAATAATTAAAACAATGTTGAAACAGTCAAGGAAAAAAGTATTTTTAGATACTAGCTTGCAATAAGTGATTTTTAAAAAGTCTTGAAAGGAAATTAAGCGTATATTTATACAGATGAAATAAATATAAAAATTTTAAAGGAAAAACAATGTCTCGATGAAATGTCATGTTAAACACTAGAACAATGGCTCATAGTAGAGGTCCAATGCATAGGTTTCTTCAAATATATATAAACTTACTAAAAATTAGGGTGTTAAAATTTTCTGCCCTCAACAAATGTTTGTAAACAGATTTCAGAAGGTCCTAAGCTTTTGGAGTAAGGTACCATTAAGGGAACAGCTGCCACTGTTTTTAGTAAGATGTCTCTTTACCAATGGTGTAATCAAAATTATTAGATTATACCTAATACCTGTTGCCAGGCTGATCATTTTGGTGTTAGAGCAAAACCTTTGCCAAGTCTCTTTCCTCTGTAAACATCAAAGATCACTAAAGAGGCTACCCCAACAGTTAAGGCCAATGGGAAAGCTGACACATCCCAACACCTCCAAGTACTTTTATTCAAGGAAGTCTGATTTCAGCTCAACCTAACTATTATTTCTCAGTCTTTACTGTGTATGAAGCTTTGGGCCAGGCACTAAGGAACTATGGAGACTGGAAGCCACAAAAGATTATCTCAAGAAACTTGCCCTCAAGGAGATGCCTTCAAGCAAAAGAGTAAGAAACACAAGTAACTGTAATTCAAAGTAAAATGACATGGTTGTACAAATGAAGATAAAATAATTGTGATAGGGAGACCTGGGGAGAGAAGCTATGACTGGAAAATTCAGAATTTTCTAGGGCTGATTAAGTATTATGTCAAGTCAAGTTGACTTGAATTATGAGAAAGAGATAGCAACTGACCTTTTTTTTGTGCCCTTGTAGTTTGTCAAGCACTAAGCTAAGCTCTTTTCGTACAATGTTCAACCCCCATTTAGAAATGAGAATATTAAGGCTATTGACTTTAAGGGATTTCACAAGGTCACAGAACAATTAAATAGAGATCAGGGCTTACCCTAGAAATTTTTACCTTAACCATCATGCTATATTATTTCCTGTATAAACACACACCCATACCCCAAAAGTAGTTTTGACATTTTAATCAACTCAACAAAACATTTTTGTAAATCAATTACTTTATAGACTTTGTTCTACTAAATTTCTTAATTCAATTTAAACTAGCATTAAATTGATCTACTGGTTCAATTTAAAAATGTATTATGTAATTCTTATTTATATGGACTGAACCAAACCAAGAGAAAAATAATGCATTTGAAATTGGATGCCAAAGTTGATGCATTAGAGTGTAAATAGTTGCAAATGCGCGACTGGTAAAGCAACCACTCTGAAATCTAAACGTCTCATTTTAGATTTTAAAATTCTAAATATATTTTATCATTTTAATACAAAATTTTTTTAGAGAGGTGGGGGAGGGGCAGAGCAAGAGGGAGAGAGAATCTTAAGCAACATGGGTCGGGGGGGGGGGGGGGGGGGGCCAGGCCTTGCACTGCAGAAGCACCAGGCTATGAATCGTGCCTTAAACAACCCTGAGGACAGCAGTTCCAGAAGGGCTGTGGCACCCACTGAGCCGGTCTCCTATGG
>NC_048218.1:107832197-107875771 GCF_002007445.2 Ailuropoda melanoleuca
GGGGGGGGCGGGGAGCGGCAGTGAGGGGACTCGATCTCACAACCCTGAGATCATGACCTGAGCTGAAATCAAGAGTCAGCCACTTAAATGACTGAGCCACCAAGGCACCCCATGAAACACAATTTTTAAGAAGAAAATTAAACAACTAAGCTTTCTAAGGTCAGGGTCAGAAATGAAGTGTTTAATCATTCAAGTATTATCCTATTTCAAAATTTCATCTACTGAAGGTTATAAATGTGGCCCTGGAGGAGTTGAGGCTTTTATTTCACAGACAAGTAGGAAGGTTCACAGGGCATGTCTTCTGAACACTGCCAGTTGTGTGCTTCTGTTCCTGTTGTCCAACCTGTGGCATCAGCAAGGCTTTCCTATCTTTCTATCCTCCCAATAAAATAGGACTTTCCTGTGAGGTTACTCGATGGATCCATTCTTGCCCCTCTTTAAGAAGGTTATTACCAGTTGGAGAAAAAATGAAGACTAATAAAAACCACAGGAATACTATTAAACTGAATTTAAGCAAACATTTTATCAGAAAAAGATGAGAGTTTTCTTCCTATTTGTTAATGAACTATCATTTTGATGCAATACCTAATAGAACTAAGCAAGAAATTTGAGTCCTAAAAGCAAATTACTGGCCTTGTGAGGTTCTACTGGAGAGAAGAGAAAAATGCCCTTTTGAGAAGCCTTGTTATCCTGAGTTAATTCTAAAAGTCTCATAGTCCTGAGACTTTCAGTGATAACTGCAAATTTGAAAAAAAAAAATCCAAGATGGAAAACCAGGTAATAATAATATATATTAAGTGAGTGAAAACCATTTATTCAAAGCAAGTACCCATCTCCTCTTTAACAGAACTCCCAAGAGAACAAATACATGGGACCACTGATCAAAGAGAAGTAAAGGAGAGAAAAATATATTACATATAAAATATTATTCTGGAGACAGATACAAGGAGTCTTCCTCTTGAAAGATAACAGCCAAAACAGCTTTACTGGCCATTTTGGGAATCATAACTGACCAAGTCACGGAGTTAAACATGCTCAGCAGAGAACTGAACAGCCCTGGGGAACTCAGTAAATAAAACAGGAGTACTTAGGATGACAACTCATCCACACTTTTTTACCTTAAGAATCCATTAAGGTAAATAGATGTGTTCTCTCCTAGGAAGGAGGATTTTTTTCAAAACGTTATTTATATACTATAAATTAACCATATATACAATTTACAATTTATAGTCACGTGAGTTCCAGAAAATATTAGCATGAAAGCTCAAGCAAAGTAATTTGAGAAATCTTATTCATTTCATTTATAGTTAAGCAGCATAGGGAAATCAATGTTTCTGCTAAAAATGACCGCTTCACATCTTTTTTTTTTTTTTTAAGATTTTATTTACTTACTTGAGACAGAGAGCGAGAGGAGGGGGAGAGGGAGGGGGACTCCCTGCTAATCCCAGGACCCTGAGATCATGACCTGAGCTGGAGGCAGCTGCTTACTGGAGTGAGCCACCCAGGCGCCCCTTTAATAAAAAAAGGTCTATTTCAAAAATAATAGTTTTGGTGATTCTGCATTAACCAGTAAAGAACTAAAAAAAAAGGGGGGGGTAATTCCTTGTGTTTCATTACTTAATATACTTTCAACTTTCCCCTCTTCTAAATGTTCTTTTTCTGCCTTTTCTTCCCTCCATTTCTTTGCTCTCATTCATTTAGCATCAAAGGATGATGACAGTCACGGACAAGAATCTAGATAAAACAGTAAACCCACAACCCTGAAATCCTATCATGAGCCAGGCACTTTACATATCTCCCACTTCATTGTGTTTTAAATAACCTCCCCCTTCGAGAATAAACTATTTCATGGAACTGAATTCATCTCTATTAGTCTAAGCTCCCGAGGACAGGAACTTCTAAACGCAATAGTATCTCCAGGCACCAACCAGCTCAAGGTCTGGGATGGACAGTGGTGTTGATGTGTGTCAGTCATACCATCAAGGTTTTTCTTAAAAGGACAGCAGGAAAAATTCCCACTGTGGGCCAGTCTCTGCCACAACTACTCAACTCTGCTGTTAAAGCATGAGGGCAGTCACAAATAATTTACATAAAGGAAAGGGCATGGCTCTGGTCCAACAAAACTTTATCTACAAAAAGGTGGGCAGCCTGTATTAAGATAAAATTTTGTTTGCAAAAAAACGTGGGTTCCTCACAACACCATAATTTACAAACCCCTACTACAGAAAAAGTTTAGATGCTTATGAGCAGGCATAACCACAGAGGATAAGGGTGAGTCTAAAAACACTGCACTTCAGGGGTGCCTGGGTGGCACAGCAATTAAGCATCTGCCTTCGGCTCAGGGCGTGATCCCGGCATTATGGGATCAAGCCCCACATCAGGCTCCTCCGCTATGAGCCTGCTTCTTCCTCTCCCACTCCCCCTGCTTGTGTTCCCTCTCTCGCTGGCTGTCTCTGTCTCTGTCTAATAAATAAAATAAAATCTTTAAAATAAATAAAATAAAAACACTGCACTTTAAGTGGGGGGTATTTATACTTCTTGCAGTTTGTCCATAAATAAAATATGGTTGTCTTCAGGTTTTGAAACTTTATACAAATGGGATAGAGTAAATGGCTTCCTACAACATTACGTTATTGGGAAGGTCCTTGTTGACACCTGTAGCCAGAGCCTCTGTTTCGTTATTTGTAATGATTGTATAATATTCAGTTGTATCAGTAGACCACAAATTATCCTGGTTCTTGCTGATATGTATTTAGATTTCCAATTTTTAACTATCAAACAATGCTGCAACAGTCTTGTCTTAATTCCCCTGAACATGTGCAATATTTCCCGAAGGGAAATACCTAGAAATGAAATTGCAGTCACTAGACATAAGCAAATTCTGCTTTACTAAACAGTTCCTGTAGAAGGCAGAATCATCCCTCAAAGAAGTATTACCATACAAACATGGGCTCATCAATTTATAAGCTGACTAGCAGTATAGAATATCTAAAATTATTGTTTGTGGTTATAGAAAGCTATGACTGTGTTTTTTCAATATGAATAACTATGCAGTACAATTTATTGTGCCATTTCGTCACTAACATGTAATGCCAATTCCATTATTATATCTAATTTCTACATATACCTGGATAGTTTCTTAGTTTTTTATTCTATTCCCTTTATCTAGCTCTGCTTCAATAACATTGCATTTAATTACCATTGCTTTATAATCTCTATCATTTATAATGTACTATTCTATAATTTTATCTTCAAAACTGTTTTATCAACTCTTGGCATTTTGTTCTTCCATATAAAGAATTCTCAGACATTCTCTCTCTTCAAATATTGTTTCTCTGATTTTCTATTATTTTCTCTTCTCCTATAAGTCTTCTAGAAGCCTCTCAATTTATTTTCCATCTCTTACAATTGCTCTATTCTTTTTTTATTTAATTACGTACTCTATGCTTTGCTCTGGGCCAGTGCCTTGCACTCATTTCCAATTAATTTGTTTCTTCCTACAGTGTCTCTCATTGCATAGCTTGCGGGAAGTAAGGGGAAGAGAATATTCAAGAATCCCCAGCTGGCAGTCAAATTCATTTTTCCAGGAAGCAATATTGTACAAACAGCTTTTTTTTTTTTAATGGTATTAGTATCCATGGACATTTCAGGAATGTTGTGGGTTGAAGAGGCTTTTGAGAACTGGCATGGGAACTAGCCACTATACAGAACACTTGGTTCTAAGAAAAAAATGTATTCTAGGTTCCAAACAATGGACTTTAAAATGAATTTTTAAAATACAAACAGTTCATAAGGTGGGAATTGCTTTATAAACAAACTCACATTTTTTTATGGGAGTTAGATAGATTTTGTTTATATGTGTCCCATAATCCCAGCTACCTTCACTTATAAATAGATTTTATAGTGACCTCCAAAATTACCTATCATCTTAATAACATAAGAAAAATGTTGAGTTCTCTAAAAGCCAAGTTTGAGGCCTAGAAGATTTTCTTTGGCACTGAAGAAGAAATATGAATAGCCAGAAGCCTCACTGAAGAGAGCTACCTGGACAATTTTATAAGGGTTTCTGTGGATAGTCTCTTAATCGTTGAACCAATGAATCCCAAACCAAATGCACCCTTCCATAACACCTTATGCTCATGGATATGTGGTTAAATTTTGTATATGTGATCCTTAATGAAAATAAGTTTATTCCCATCCATACCACCATTAGCTTCTTCATCTGTCAAAATTTTTTTTAAAGATTTTATTTTTTTATTTATTTGACAGAGATAAAGACAGCTAGCGAGAGAGGGAACACAAGCAGGGGGAGTGGGAGAGGAAGAAGCAGGCTCATAGCGGAGGAGCCTGATGTGGGGCTCGATCCCATAACGCCGGGATCACGCCCTGAGCCAAAGGCAGATGCTTAACCGCTGTGCCACCCAGGCGCCCCTTCATCTGTCAAAATTTTAAACACCACATCACTGGCTCTTAAGTACCATGGTAAATTCCTTCACACAGGGATGCTCAAGGAAAAATTCTTAAACAAGGATCATCTTTGGTGTCTATTGACCTTGACATTTTTGATACTTCTTTCCATCTCTTTCTCCAATTCAAATATCAACAGCTCGTTAAGAAATATTGTATCCTCATATTCTAACAGATTTCCTCCTTCAATGCTCTAAATTAGTGCTTCCCTTCTTACATAAAATTCACAATTCCATAGTAACTTCATTACAAAGTAGTTACCATCTAAGAAATTCATAAAGGATATGACTTAACATTAACAAAAACATGATGAGCCACTTTTTTCAGAAGAATGTGCATTATAAAAAAATTTGTCTCAACACAAAGGAATATATTTTAACAATGGATTACCTAACAGTATTATAATGTGATAGATGATGTATGATAAACTTATTTTCCCATCACATTAAGGATCATGTATACAAAATGTAACCACAAATCCATGAGTGTATGGAACACTGAAATACAAATTAAATATTCCCTACTTCTATGAATTTGACTAATTTAGATACCTCGTATAAGGGGAATCCTGCAGTACTCTTCTTCTGTGACACTTTTTCACTTGGCATAATGTCCTCCAGATCCATTCATGTTGTGGCAAATAGCAGGATTTTTTTTTTTTAAGGCTGAGTAATAATATTCCATTATATGTATATACTTTTTTTTTTTTTAGCTTATCTGTGGATGGACACTTGGATTATTTCCATATTTTGGCTATTGTGAATAATGTGATGAACATGGAAGCACAGAGATCTGAGATCCTGATTTCACTTCTTTTGGTACCCAGAAGGAGGATTGCTGAGTCATATAATTGTTCTATTTTTAATTTCTTAAGGAACCTCCATATTGTTTTTCATAGCTGTTCGACTATCTTACATTCCCACCAGCGATGTGAATCCTAATTTATCTACATCCTCGCCAACACTTATTTTGGGGGATTTTTTGGGAAGTCATTCTACCCAGTTTGAGGTTCTATCTCATTGTGCATTTGATTTTCATTTCCCTGGTAATTAATGGTATTGAGCATCTTTCTACCAGAAAAGGGGAGATGGGGAAGATTCAAAGAAACTTTGAGAGGTGTTGCATATGCCTATTACCTTGTCATGATGGTATCTCAAATGTTTGCATAGGTCCCAAAATCATCAAATCATACATATTAAATATCTGCAGTTCTTTATATATCAACTATATTGCAATAAAGTGGTTTTAAAAGTGCAAATTAGATGAATGGTTTTATGGAAGAAAATAATACCCTAAATTGAATATATGCACATATAATTTGAAAATACTGAACAGAAAATCAAGGATGGAATATATTTTTTGATATCCAGCAAACTGGAATAATACAGCTCTCACATCATGACAATTTTGAGCCATTCAGGTCAGGAGTAACTGCTAGATTCTCTCTGTAGGGGGTGCTATCTAAAGAGACTGCTTAACCTCAATACCACAATGTACTAGCAAGTTCAACTGGGATTTATCTGGGGCAAGAAATTATTGTTAGTGGGACACCGGGTGGCTTACTTGGTTAAGCGTCTGCCTTCAGCTCAGGGCATGATCCCGGGGTCCTGGGATAGAGCAGGGAGCCTGCTTCTCCCTTTGCCTGCCTTTCTCCATGCTCATTCTCTTGGTCTCTCTCAAATGAATACATAATTAAAAAAAAAAAAAAGAAGGAAAGAAAGCAATTACTGTTAGCAATATCTAAATGGATTATAGAATTTAGGGTTTATAAAGATTAAAACAGAATAGGTTAGCTGAGAATGCCTGAACTCAAACTCAGGAATGGAATATATACATGTAACTTAATTTTCTCTAAAATCCAGAGATCACAGTAATAACAACTCACATTACACTGGCTCTTGCCTGCATTTTCCTTCCACCATAACGTCCATTCATCTGAGTAACTTGAAAGCATTTCTGGAAGAAATCAGAGGATGATTTTCATACACTTAAACTTCTCGGAGAATCTCTACAATTTCCTCTACTCAGTCTTGTTCTCTGACAATTTCATGGCATGTACCGGAACAGCCACCTCTCACTAGACACTATGCTGAAACTATGGGAAAAAATAAAGGATGGGCATCAGTAAAAGCCTCTAAAGCTGGAAAAGTTAAGAAACAGATTTTCTTCTAGAGCTTCCAGAAGGATTCAGCCCTGTGTTCCTTCCAACGCTTTGATTTTAGCCAAGTAACATTCATTTCAAACTCCTGACCCCCGGAAATGTAAGGTAATAAATTTCTACTATATTAAGCCACTAAATTTGTGATAATTTGTTACAGCAGCAATAGGAAACTAATACAGCAGGGAACTCAATCTTTCATGGTCCAATTCAAATTATCTTTCCCTTCTGTTAGTTGGGTGTGACTTCCTAATCATCTACCATATCTTCATCATTAAGCACTGGTTTTAATCCATAAACATCTGTTCCAGAATTTCTGTTTATGGCCTCTCACACACTCATTTGCAAAGATTTTTCAGTTTCTCTCTCAGAAGTCTTACTGTCTATATGCCCATGTCTCTAATTGCGGTTCTTTTGTTTGTATCTGTACCTTCTTGAATTGAATTCTCAGGAAACTGCTGGGTGCAGATACCTGCTCTTTGGGAATGGCTTGTTTCGGGGGTGGGGAATGCTTTTTACTTCTTAAATTCTTTTGTTGTCTTTTCCTTCTGGCTTCTTTTTTGGAAGAGAAAACTTTAGAAGGTTAATCACCACCTGAAAAAGCATTTCCTGTAATGCTGAAGTCACTGGTTCTATGGTTATGTGTGTGTGTGTGTGTGTGTGTGTGTGTGACACAATCAGACACCCTTTATGGTTAGGACAGTCTAGGCTTGTGCTATGAAATCATCTTATTCACACTGTGTGTGGGCAACAGCCAAAGGAGTTGAATGAGAAAGGAGATGTTTATCCAGGCATTTCCAGGGCTTCCCTTGGAGTGCTGAGATTTCAACAAATTTGTGATAGAGGGGAAGAAAATGCTAGGAGAACTTGGGAGGAAGTACATGCCAGCTGCAGGAGCAAAAGACCAGAAAATGGAAGATGGAGACCAGAACAAAGAACCACAAAGCATTCTTTTTCTAATAGAGGAGAATCCTGAAGGAATGGAGGACGGAGAAAGAAATCATTCTATGATCAATGCTGTTGACTTCACTACTTTATCAACATTTATTCCAATCACCTGAGCTTCTGTAACTTTCCACATCCAATTTTTCTATACACTAGCAGACTATCTTAAAACTAAACATTGAAGAGGATTTCTGCATAATTTATGGTCAACTAGCTAAGATTTCTTTTCCAGTCTAGCACACAGTATAGTGATTCAAGTAATACATCTTAATGATTCTTGAAAAAGGAAGGAAAGCAGAATTTAGGTTAAAATACAAGTGGCAAAGTGAACATAGATTTCAGTTGCTTTTCTACATGCAGCTAAAATGTTAGATGCTGAGTTTGTTATTATTGGGCGAGCACATATTGTGTCAGGAGGTCTTAATAACTTTGGCAAGCAAGAAAGCCAATGGAAAGTTTCTCTGGCTAACAAAAAATCCTTTTAAGGACTCATGGAAGGTATCCATTACAGAGAGTTCAGAAATCCATGAGGGGGGAAAAAAAAACCAACACATTAAAAAGATACTATTTTTGTTCTGGCTTTCATGTTTTCTATTTCTTTCTTTACAGAAATAAAATCGAGGATTTCTTCCTTCAGAGGTCAATGAATCATGATATTGGATCTGTGCCGGCTCACAAATGTATCTTTTGTCCATGTGGTCTCAGGCAAAAGTAACTGGTCTTCACATTTAAAATGTATGGATAATAAATGCCCAAAGACTTAGTACATTAAGTCTTGGAAACGTAAGGTAAACATTTGGTGAGTTTTCATTGAAAACATTAAAAGATTTTTTCCAGGTGTCACTTCACAATAAATTTGAAGACTGTTTATAATATTTTCATAGGGATATTCTCATTCACAAGATTTCTTTGAACATATGTGAATTTTTGCATATGACGGAGACATTAAAAAACACATTCTTAGTTGTTTTTTTCCAAACTTGATTTATGACCATCTGACATTGGACATATTCTTTCTCCTTTATAACCTGCCTACTGTGTACCATTTTTCCTCAATACAAAGTTACAGTGTGGTTTGAACAGCATGAAGCCAGCAGAATGGAAACAAAATAAACAACAACAAAAATACCTTGGCCTTGGCAATATGAGGGACTTATTCACTACTCAGATTCTCTTCTTAAAAAGTCAGATAGTAGATACATAGCAAGTTCTACGAGTTCCTCTTCCAAAATATTTTTCATTTCTCTGCCCTCCTTCTATCCCATTACCACCACACTATCCAGGCCCCCATCTTCTGCTGGGAGAAGCCTTAGCCATAGCCTTCTAACCTGGTTTCTCCACTAGCATCACTTCCCTCTCAAAAACCATTTTTCATACAGCAGCCAGAGTGTTCTTTTAAAGAGTACATAAGATAATGTCATTTACCTGATGACAATTCTCCAGTGACTTCTCATTACGTATCAGCTTCAAACATATAAAACAGAAAATTCAAACTGGTGGGGGGCGCCTGGGTGGCTCAGTCGGTTGAGCATCAGACTCTTGAGCCTGGCATCAAAATTAAATCAAAACAAAGCAAACCTCGACAGGTGATTCTAACTGCAGCTGCCTTGCGAATCAGTGACCTAAAGATCCTCACCATCTCCTCTCCCATCATATCCACTATCAGAGTGTCTCTCGGTATGTATCATATGCTGTAATCATCTTGATTTGTTTTCCTGTTGCTTTTCTGCCACAAAAATGCTAATTCCACAAGGGCAAGGAAATGTTCTGCCTATTTACTGCTATATGTCCGATGCCTGACATACAATACATCAATGAAAGAAAGACTGAAGGTCCTTCAGGTCAATAGACGGAGAAAGTTGAAGCATACAAAAGACAGCCTGGAGAATCCAGTAAGTAGACACGATATAGAATGAGAGAGAAAGTGGTGAAAATAGATGGCAGAATCAGAGAGAAGCTGAACGAGGAAAATGAAGCATGAGCATAAACCATGGACCACAAAATAATCTCTTGGACCACTGTCTCTTCCAAATAAAATCCGAATGTTCAAAGACTAAAATTGAGTCCTTTTTTGTGAGTGCCTAACATATCCTAAATCATCTCAGTTTCATACAATCTCAGTTCCACGCAAACACAATGCCTATGTTATCAACACACTGAGATTACAACCATCTCATTATGGATTTTTAACTTAGAGAAGCCTTAAATTCTGAAGCTGTCTCATTTTATTCAAACCATTTTAACAGAAACCTTCTTAAAAACACATTACATTTACTTACCTTCTTTAAAAGAATCTGAAGGAAATTTAACATTAACTTGGTAATGCCAAGATTTTCAAATATTTTGCTGTTTCATATCACTTGGATATCCTTAAGAAATCTTAAAACATATAGGCCATTATTATAAAAGTCTTTGGAATAAGACTTTCATGGTTCTGAACTTTTCTTTTTAAGTTTTCTTTTTTAAGTTGACAGAAACTCTGCTCTTACCTGACTGCCCTCACTGCTTAGCTTGCTTATACGTTCACCTGTGAGGTTTGAAAGTTAGGCCTTTTTATTTTATTTTATTTTATTTTATTTTATTTATTTATTTTTAAAGATTTTATTTATTTATTTGACAGGGAAAGACAGCCAGCGAGAGGGAACACAAGCAGGGGGAGTGGGAGAGGAAGAAGCAGGCTCCTAGCAGAAGAGCCTGATGTGGGGCTTGATCCCATAAGGCCAGGATCACGCCCTGAGCCAAAGGCAGACACTTAACAACTGCACCACCCAGGCACCCCAAGGCCTTTTTTTAAACAAATGCAAACAACCACGTGGTGGCTGGCTTGGCTATGATTTCAGTCACCTGGAAAGCTTTTTTTTTTTTAAGATTTTATTTATGAGAGAGAGAGAGAAAAGCAAGAGAGGGAGAGCAAGAGCAGTGGGAAGGGGCAGAGAGAGAGGGAGAAGCAGACTCCCTGCTGAGCACGCGATGTGGGCTCCATGGGGGGGCTCCATCCCAGGACCCCAGGCCCCAGAATCATGACCTGAGCCAAAGGCAGACCCTTAGCCGACTAAGCCACCCGGGCGCCCTAGTAATCACCCAGAGGGTTTTAACATCCATGGATATGTGCCTCCTTCTTCAGGCCCTGGAATTCACGGTTTAATTGACAAGGAATGTGGCCAGGACATGAGTTGGTTGGTTTGGGTGTTTTCGTTTGTGTGTTTGAGTTTGGCTCCCAGGTGATTCTCATTAGGAACTGGAACAAGCAGTTGGAAAAGCAGCGGGAACCCAGGCGGAGTTTCACTCTCCCTCTGTGGGTGAGTGTGTATGTCTCCAGGCTGCTTTCTCCGCTTCGCTTTGCACAGGAAGGTAAGCAACTGACCCTGCTGTTCCTGCATATTAATGGTCTTCAGTTTCTGGAACCAAACGAATCTAACACACACCTTGGTTTGTTTCAAAGTCTCAGGAGCAGGATGTAATCAGCCCTTTGGGGCCTGTGTCTACCCATACTCCCTCCAGGAATAAGCAGGGAGCAAAGTCAGATTGTAGAAACAAACACTGGTTTAGGGTTTAGGGTAAAGGGTTTGGGGTAAACAAACCGTAGGTATACTTTACAGTTGGTGAGAGTTCTGGAGAGAAATTCTCAGAAATGGGCATGTGGTGTTGACTTACAGAATCCTAAACATCAATCTTACCCTCAGTAGGACAATGGACCCTTCAAATTTTGCATAACAAAAAATCTTAACTGTTGTTTCCTCTTTGACCCATAGTATATCACGACATTAGTAGCTTTTATTAATTGGAAGTTCCCACCAGTCTCATATTAAAAGCTCTATTCCAGAAGCATTGGTGGTTTTTTGTTTTTTAGTTACTCAGATTCTAAAGAATTAAATAGCTCAAAAAATAAATAGCTCAAAGCTGAACTGCATCAAAGAAACAACCCCAGAGTAAGCATTTCCACCTGAATGCTTAGACAGGTGGCAGCAAGTAGCAAACAGGCAACAGAGGAACAAGTCCAACCTGTCTTCTCTTCCCAACCGCACTGTAACCAAATTAACGTGCATTTTTCCCGTGGTGAGTTAGCGATAGAGGCTACCTACACCAGGTGGAGTTCTCACACAAAGTAATCTTTATCTGCAGCAAATAAGGAGCTCACAGAAGTAACTTCCAAAGCAGTGACTCCCTGAGCAGGGATGAGTAGGTCCTCTTTATTTAGGGTTTAAGATGAATATTCAGAAAGGGGAGCTTTGTCATCGCATGTAAAGGTGGGCAAAAGGTTGCGCAGGCGCACTCAAAAAATATGCCTACATGTGCGTCCTACCTTATGTTAATGAAGCTTGTGCTCCTAGAGCGGAGACTTTAACATTATAACGAAGCAGGGGTAACTGTGCGGCAAGAAGAAGGGACTATGGGCATGCGCTGAGAGCCGGTATAAACTCAGCGGCGTCTCCCGCTTGTTAGCCCAGGTAAAGAATGCAAGATCTTGCTTACTTTTGAAACCTCACTGGGAATTTTATCGCTGGTTTATTGTTTCTGATATGGTTAGGCTGCTTCCTGGCCTGGTAGGGACTATTACTTTCTGCATTCCCTTTGTTCCCTTAACATCCTTAACCACTGGGGTTTTTGTGTTGCCTGCCTGCGTCCGTGCCTATTGTAATTCTGATTCCTCCTAAGAAGTTCTGCGGGAAGAGTGCTTGGGCCAGTAGAGTGGTAGGTCACAGACATTGAAAATAGCTGGGGCCGAAAATGGCTTACCTTGGGTCACAAAAGCTATTTCTCATCTTTCTTTTTCTGGGTACCCCTCACTCTTTCTACTTCCAACTGGGAAACATTGCCCAGTAAAACTAATTGAAATAGCATACTGACAGTAGTCCCCGGACCAGCAGTGTCAGCATCACCTGCAAATTTACAAATCCCCAGGCTCTAATCTAGCCCTAGGAATCAGAAATCCTAGGGGTGGGGCAGAGAAATCTGCACTTTAAACAGCCCTCTAGTTCCTTTATTTCCTAGCTAATTTGTTTCTATAAACACATAAATATATTGAACAAACCAAGTAGAATATTTGCCAAGGTAAACTAAAAACTAACTTGTTTATATCCATTCTGTCAAAGGATATAAATCCCCAAGTGAGTTTAAAATGCATGACGATTTCTTCCAATAAACATCAGGGAGGCTAGGTGCTTCTCACTGGGGCAGTTTGGGGATCAGACCCAGAATCTGTGATCAAGCTTAAGTAGCTGCAGTAAGTGCAAGTGGGATCATCTTAGCTTTTAGTCATTCTACACTTCAACGTATTTTGTCCAGTATTTTGGATATTTTGGAATATTTAAAACAGCAGAAATAGAAAAGGCTTACATTTATCTGTCAATCAATTAATCCTATAAGAAACATTCATTGAGAGTGTACCACATGCCAAGCATTGTGCTAGACACTAGAGATAAAGGGAAAACAAGACAAACACAACCCTGTACTCAGAGAGCTCACTGTCCAGAAATACAGAAAGTCTCAGGGCCAAGGTAAGCTTCCCAAAGGAGTATTTTTAACCTGAGCCTTGAAAGGCATGATGGCTAATTTTCTATGTCATCTTGATTGGGCCACAGGGTGCCCAATCAAACATTATTCTGGGTATGTCTGTGAGAGTGTTTTTAGAAGAGATTAAATCAGACTGAGTAAAGCAGATGGCCTTCTTTACTGTAGATGGACTTCATCTTATTAATTGAAGGTCTGAATAAAACAAAAAGGCTGATCTACCTGGGGAAGGAAAAATCTTTCTGCCTGACTTTGAAATAGAAATCAGCTTTTTTTCTGCCTTCAGACTCAAAATCAATCATCACCCTTTCCTGGGTCTTCAGGTGGAAACTGCACCACCAGCTCTCCGTTCTCAAGGCCTTTGGACTCAGACTGGAACTCAGCATCTGCTCTCTGGGTCTCCAGCTTGCCAACTCACCCTGCAGATTTTGGGACTTGCCAGCCTCCGTGATCATGTGAGCTAATCCCTATATGGTTCTGTTTCTCTTATGAACTTAGACTAATAAAAAGGAGGAGTAAAAATTATACAGATAATGGTGAAAATTAAAAAGATAAAGTTCTGGAGTGCCTGGATGGCTCAGTCAATTGGGCTTCCAACTCTTGATTTTGGCTCAGGTCATGATCTCAGAGCATGGGATCGAGTCTGCTTGAGATTCTCCCTCTTCCCCAGCTCATGCATGTTCTCTCTCTCTCTCACAAGTAAATCTTAAAAAAAAAAAAAAAGAGAGAGAGAGAGAGAAAGTTCTAAGAAGAAAGAAAGGCTGATACAAGATCCTGAGGCAGAGAATATATAACATCTTAAAAGAACTGAAGTAAATATTACAAACTTCCTTAGTACTTACTGTATATCAGACCTTGTTCTAAGTTTCCTTGATATGTTATCTCATTTAATTCTCAAAACAACCTCATGAAGTAGGTTCAATAATTATCTCAAATTGCAAGCGAAAAAATTGAGGCACAGAGAGGTTAAGTAACTCACTCAAGATCCTAGAGATGGAAGGGGAAGAACCTTGTTCCAAGCCAAGTGTTCTGAGTCCCTGACTCCTTCACTTCTCCATAGAGCTGGTGAGAATAAGGAAGTGATAAAGAGATATGCCAGATCATAGGAACCTTGGAAGTCCTGTTAAGGGATTTGAGATTTTTCCTAAAGGCAACAGGAACCAGAGAACAATTTAAAGCAGAGGGACGGGATCAGATTTTTGTTTAAAATAGGTATGAAATAAATGCAGGGAGGAAAATGGAATGGAGGGAGCAAGACAGGTGGTTTTTGCTTTGATATAAGATTTTTCTCTTTTAACCACTTCACTTGAACATCAAAGAATAGTCTAAGTTGCTCCAGAAAATATCAAAAGCAAAAACTCCAGGGATACCTGGGTGGTTTAGTCAGTTAAGCATCCGCCTTCACCTCACTCAGGTCATGATCCCAGAGTCCTGGCATCCAGTCCGGCATCCGGCTCCTTGTTCAGTGGGGAGTCTGCTTCTCACTCTGCCTGCTGCTCCCCCTGCTTGTACTCTCTCTCTCCCTCTGACAAATAAACACATAAAATCTTAAAAAAAGAAAAAAAAAAGGCAAAAACTCCACACAGTATAAACAGCTTTAAAATAATCTCTTAACAGGATAATCATGATTCTGCTCTATTCAGTGATCTTTGGATGTTGTCCCAAGAATGTTCAAAAAGGATCCTGGTCACTTAAAAGAGCAAAGATAGGGGAAAATGGAATGTGAAGATGTGTGGGGAACACAAGAGATATGCAGGAGGGTGGCAGGGAACCGCATTGGTTCAGGAAGTCAGGCAGCATATCAAAGGCTGATAAAGGATGAAATAGGGGGTAAGAAATGGGAAGAGAAAGATCATAAAATAAAACTATTGTAGAAATATGATAAGCCAATGGTATGAATGTGATAAGCCAATTAAAATCAATCTCTTATTTGAAAATTTAAATGTTAGAATATTTCACTGCTGTCTACAGCTGATGGAGAAAGTGTTCCAAAGGCCACACACGTAGCATTGGGCCATTTGGAATAGCAATTTTCCAAGGGAAAGTTTACTTCTTAGACTCTGCACACAATGATTAAGCACAGGAAATCAAATTATGGATTGAAGCCAAAATTTACAGGAGCAGCAAGTACTGTATAAACTATTAAAAGAGCTTAAAAAGATATATATTTTTTTTTTAATTTTAACATGCATAAAGGGATTTTCCAATTCAATAAATTCTCCATATGTACTTAATGATATCAAGTATTCTATTACGGAAAAAACATCAGACTAACCAGTCTTATTCCTAATGAAAACATTGAAAAGAATCCACAACTCAGCCTTGTCTTAGCAGGAAGAGTCACAATAAATCCGCTTTTCTAAGCTGCTTCCAGTTTTGTTTTCATTTTTAAGGGTTGCTAGTTAAATGTCACTAATAAAAGAAAAATTCTTGCCAAAGCTTTCACTGGATTTATAGCAATGCACCTTAGGGGCTATGATGTGTTTGACATCCTGGATCCCTCAAAAAAGATACCTGAAAGGGCATTTGGTCACCTTTTTCTGTAGGAAGAAAGTTTCTTAAGACCATGGCTAATTGCCCAAAAGGGACATATGTCAGAGTTTGGACTGAGCTCCCTTAAGGGTCCTCCTAATACAAGCACAGAATCTGGAGCTTGCTTAGTTCAATGCCCTCACGTTCCTGGATGTCTACCCACACACACGCATAAATCTCTATAATTTTCAGCAACTTATTGACAGAAAGAAGCACGAAAGTGATGAGCTGAGACTCACACCTCTGAGGAACTTTACTCTGGATTTTAGCCTGTGTGTTAACCCTCATGACATTTTATACAGAGGCAAAGAGCACAGGTCCCAAGAAAAGCAATCTGGTCATTAACTTCTGTCTCCTATAAAACATGTTCTTGGTAGGCCTGTTTTCTCGACAGTATGAAACTTGCTGGGGGCGCCTGGGCGGCTCAGTCAATTGAGTGTCTGTCTTTGGCTCGGGTCATGATCCCGGGGTCCTGGGATGGAGCCCTCCCATCGGCCTTCCTGCTTAGCAGGGAGTCTGCTTCTCCCTCTGCCTTTCCCTCTGTGTGTGCACTAGTGCTTACTCTCTCTCTCTCTGAAAGAAGGAAGGAAGGAAGGAAACAAATGAACTTGCCTTAAAAATTTACTCAAAACTGTGTGTGTGTTTTAATTCTGAATTTCCATTCATAAGTGTACTTTTTTATATAATTTTCAGCTGCTCTGTGTGAATTACAATTGGCTAGTTTTTCATCTCTTTTGATTACTATTCCAGCCTTCTTGGGACTAGCTCTGTTACATAAAAAGGATTTCACTTTACTTTTTCCTTCTACCCTGGATCTGTATCTCTGAAGTTGTTCATTTAGACTTTGAGCCAATAACTGATTATTTAATAGGGAGGCTAGCTCACAAAAAATATTGATTGGATCACATACATTTGTGTGACTCTCTCACAGGATGTGGTGTAAAGGGAAGCTATGTGGGGAAATTTCTCGTTTTCTGGTAAAGTAGTTGAAACCTTTGAACAATAAGGCTTTTTTTTTTCCATCTACAAAATTTGGCTTGAATAGGATTTCTTTCCTTGACACAGTACTGTCAAGAATTGTTTTATTTTTAAAACAGAACATGATCCCAATAGAGGAATGAGCCAAGAACATGAACAGATAGTTCAAAGAGAAGGAAATCATCTTTAAACATATGAAACGATGTTCAACTTCATGATAATATGAGAAATGTATGGTAAAATTACAAGGTAATGCCTTGTTTTTTCATCTATCAGTCTGGCAAAGATGTAAAAGTTGATGATTACAGTATTTTGACAAAGATAAAATATACACCACGATACATAGTTGGTGACAGTATAAATTCGTTCTACTTTTAAGAGTCAAATTGACATTATTTGTCACCTTCAAATACAAATCTCCTTTGTACTGAATTTCCATTTCTAGAAAATTTTCATATAGAAATCCAGTAATACATCTATACAGATGTATGAACACAGTAACTTATTGTAGCATTCATTCATTGGAATACTCTGTAGCTATTAATAAGGGAGAACTATAGGAAATGATATGAAACCAACTTCAAGTTATATTAAGTGATGACAGGAAGATACAGTACCTTATGTAGAATGTGAGTAAAAGAAATTGGAGCTACGTACACATACATGTTAGATAGAAATGAAGTGTAAGGAAGTGGCAAAATATATTGCCTCTGGAGAGAACTGTCAAACTAAGGGACTAGGAGACTAAAGTGAAACGGAAATTCACTCTTTACTGTGTGTCATTTTATACTGCTGGGATTTAAAAAACACACACATATTTGCACTGTTACTTGTATTTTTAAAAATAGCATTAAAAATGTAAGAAATTCTGTCCTTAGCTACATGAAGGTGCCTAAAAAAGACCAGTATGTATGGAATTTTATTGACCTGCTTTAAACTTGCTGAAAATGGCATAAAGCTTTTAAACATGCATAATGTCATTGATCTTAAGTCGCAACTTGATGATACTACTTTTTCTACATGGCAAAACGCTTATTACACTCCTGTATTGCCCAAGTCAACCAGTACCTAATCAGAAAATTCATAGCCTCTTACAACCACTCATACCAGATGATCCTTCCTGGTCCATTTCTTCTCCTTTCGTGATATCCGTCTTATCTCTCATTTACTCACAGGTTGGCCAGCTCACTCTATAAAGAGCCACATAGTAAATATTTTAGAGTTTGTAGGCCAAGAGGGAAAATCAAGGATATTATATATGTGCTTATATAGCAGAAAATAAAACAAATTTCTAGAAATTTTTTATGACAAAATTGAAAATATAACTGGAAAAAAGTAATATAGGTCTAGTAATGAGAATAATAGAATTCTTTTTGGGAAGATAATACTTTGCTTAATTGGGGTTCAAGATTAGTGTCCTCTATCCTCAAGTTGATTGAAAATGTTTATCTGTAAAAACATTTCTTGTGGGGCGCCTGGGTGTCCCAGTTGGCCTTCAGCTCAGGTCATGATCTCAGAGTCCTGGGATCAAGTCCCATGTTGGGCTCCTTGCTCAGTGTGGCGTTTGCTCCTCCCTCTCCCCCCAGCTTGTGCTCTCTCTCACTCACATGCTCTCTCTCTCTCAAATAAATAAATTAAATATTAAAACAAAAAACATTTCTTGTGGGCCTAACAATCGAGGTGGTAAGCTAGACTAGGCCCAACAGTTATAGTTTTCCCGTTCTTTTCTGCCTGATGGGCTCCAGACATCTAGCAAACTCTGCTCAACAGTCACCTCGTCTGACTGCTCTCCTACCCACCCTATCTGTATCAGAATAATCATTCTACTATTTCTGCAGTTGGCTCACAATTCCAGTCTTGAATAGATAGCATTTTATAATATTTATCAGGAGTAGATATGTTACCTTTCTTATATCCAGTTTATCATTAGTTCATAGAATATGTTAGAACATCATCGGAACAAACTCATTTTTTGTTAACCTAAGCTTTCATCCATTAAGAAGTAATTTTAATGGTAAATAAAACAAATATGAAAATAAAAGTAAATATAAAATTAACATCTGTGGTGTTAATAACATCCCAAACTTGTATTTTTGGGTCAAATAATTAGGCAACCCCTCAGTGCTAGCATCTTCAGTCACGTTCAGTCAAGAGTTCTCCCTTTTGCCTGAGATGCCTAGACTTTTGCAAGCACTATTGTAGCTAAAGGCTGAAACTTGTTCACAAGCATAGTCCAGAAGGCCAGCAATCCATGATGAGAATTCGCTCACATATGTACAGTACCTGCGAAAAGAGTTTAGACTGAAGTATCCCAGTAGTGCTATACGATCTAGTCCAAACCCAGGGAAGCAAGTATGTTTTCTGATAAGGACTATTAAGGAATTTCACAGCTCTTGCCAAGCTCACCTTATGCCTTGGATATTCCTTTTTTTAATCATTACTTATCCTCCAGCTCTCTGAGTTCACACATTACTTCCTCAGGGCTCTGTCCTCTGACCTTGCCCCAGAGCAGCCAAGCCCCTTGTTAGACGCTGTCCTAGCTCTATGTGTTTTTCATAGCACTTATGGAAGTTTGTAATTATATCTTTGGGTGATTATTTCATCAATGTGTCTTATTCATAAGGTCCATGAAAGTAGAATGCATACTTGCTCTCATTGTGTCCATAAAACCTACACAGTGCCTGAAGGTATATATGCTTGGGGCACCTGGGTGGCTTAACCGGTTAAGCACCCAACTTGATTTTGGCTCAGTCATGATCTCGGGGTTGTGAGATTAAGCCCTGTGTGGGGCTCCATGCTCAGGGGGGAGTCTGCTTGACAGTCTCTCTCTGCCTCTGCCCCTCCCTCCCTCTCTCTCTCTCTCTAATAAGTAAATCTTAAAAAAAAAAAGATGCATATGCTCAAAAATACTTGTCAAATGAATGAAGGAAATGGAATGAGGTCAATAGTCCATTTGCTATTGGTTCCTAAGGTAGACCCCTATTTCAGAAATTTATACCAGAGACAGTCATGTCATTAGAGGACAGAATTAGCAATATAAAGGAACCATAGAGATTCCCAGGTCCAACTCATTTATTTTACTGAAAAAGACAGAAACTCGGACAAGTTATATAACTTACCTGGGAATCCCATAAACACTACTGACTAAATTTGTAAATTCCATCTCTACCATGAAATATGTGAGAGCTTATATCACTCACCTTTCCACAAGGTTTCAGACCTTACGTTTTCAAACTCCCATCCCCGCTTCGGTTTGCATATCATTACTTTCACTCACCATGGTATCTACATCAGTCCTCACTCTAATACATCCATTTAATTTATGTAATTTACATAATCTCACTGTCAGCTGCTCTAACCCTGCTGAAATTCTGAAATTTAAAAAAAAGGAGGGGCTCCTGGGTGGCTCAGTTAAGCATCAGACTCGGTTTTGGCACAGGTCATGATCTCAGGGTGGGGTCATGGGGTGAAGCCCCAAGTTGGGCTCTATGCTCAGTGTAGAGTCCACTTGCCATTATTTCCCTCTCCCTCCCTCTCTGCCTCTCCCCCTGCTCACATGCTATCATCCTCTCCCTCTTTCAAATTAATAAAATATTTTTAAAAATCTGATCAGCATAAATTAGGTCTATTGTCCAATTCTGGTCTAGACATCTGTGGCCTGAGTGGGGAGTGTATCTTAAAGAACCCGAGGGATTGTAAATAGAAAGAACATGTCTTTTCTGGAAAGTATGTGCAAAAGGATGAAACTGGGCCACTTTCTTACATCATGCATAAAAATAAACTCAAAATGGACAAAAGATCTAAATGTGAGACCTGAAACCATAAAACTCCTAGAAGAAAACATAGGCAGTAATTTCTTTGGCATTGGCCATAGACATTTTTTTAGCTATGTCTCCTCAGGCAAAGGAAACAAAAACAAAAATAAACTGTTGGGACTACACCAAAATAAAAAGCATTTGCACAGTGAAAGAAACCATCAACAAAACACAGAGACAACCTACTGAATTGGAGAAGATATTTGCAAATGATATATCCAATAAAGGGTTAATATCCAAAACATATAAAGAAATTATACAAATTACCACAAAAGAGGGGATAATCTGATTAAAAATGGACAGAGTATCTAAATAGATGTTTTTCCAAAGAACACATACAAATGACCAACAGACACATGAAAAGATGCTCAGCATCACTAATCATCAGGGAAATGCAAATCAAAACCACAGTGAGATATCACCTCACACCTGTCAGAATGACTAGTATCAAAAAGACAAGAAATAACAAGTAATGACAAGAATGGCAAGAGGAAGGAACTCATGTGCACTGTTGGCAGGAACGTAAACTGGTGCATCCACTGTGGAAAACAGTATGAAGGTTCCTCAAATTAAAAATAGAAATACCATATGACCCAGTAATTCCACTGAATATTTATGCAAATAAAATGAAAACACTATTTTAAAAAGATATATATACCCCTATGTTGATTGCAGCATTATTTATTATAGCCAAGATATGGAAGGAGCCCAAATGTCCATCAATAGATGAATGGATAAAGAAGATGTGGTGTATATATACAATGGAATATTACTCAGCCATAAAAAAGAATGAGATCTTGCCATCTGGGACACTGTGGATGGACCTAGAGGATATTATGCTAGGTGAAATAGGTCAGTCAGAGAAAAGAAAATAACATGATTTCACTCACATATATAATCCAAAAAGAAAAACAAAAAATAAATTTAAAAAACAAACAGACTCATAAATAGAGAACAAGCTGGTAGTTGCCAGTGGGAAGGGGGTCGAAGGGATGGGAAAAATAGGTAAAGGGTATTAAGAGTCATAAACTTCCAGTTAAAAATAATTTATGAAGATGAAAAGTACAGCATTGGGAAAATAGTCAATAATATAATATGTTAGGGTAACAGATGGTAACAACACTACTGTGGTAAGCATAGCATAATGTATAATTCTTCTTGAACCACTATGTTGTACACCTGAAACCAGTATAACATTGTATGTCAACTATACTTCAATTTTTAAAAAAATAGAAAAAAAGAAAAAACCACGTCTCTTAAGATGTTTGTGTGGGAGAGGATGTAGATACGTGAAAAATGCGTGGGCAAAATAGAAGGCCAAAGTGCATGAGACTGTGCATAGAAATGTACACACACACACACACACGTATAGACGCTATAATAACTTTGTTTTAAATTCACTTAACATGGGAAACATTTTGGTTTGTCATTTTGTCTTTTGCATTGTGTAGTCTGTAGTCTATCTAGAGTGCAAATACAATTTTAAAAATATCCCCATCATATTCGATGTACCCAATAATAAATAAACTTTATAAAAAGCATCTCTCATAGGGCCGCCTGGGTGGCTCAGTTGGTGAAGCGTCTGCCTTTGGCTCAGGTCATGACCCCAGGGTCCTGGGATCGATCCCTGCATTTGGCTTCTTGCTCAGCAGGGAGTCTGCTTCTCCCTCTGACTCTCACCCCCACGAGTGCTCTCTCTCTCTCACTCTCCTTCTCTCTCTAAAATAAACAAATAAACAAAAATCTTGAAAAGAAAAAAAAAAGCATCTCTCACGGGGAGTATGAGGTACCTGGTAAAATGGATATTTGATAACATGCCTGCTCCTGTAAAAACATTATTTCACCTACTGATTCATGGTGCTGTTTTTACAAATTGATGATAGCAAGCTAATTGTCACTCATGGCTCAGCTAATTGAAACAGAATGGCACTAACAAGAAACCTGTAAGAAAGTGTGAGTACTGAGTAAAATCCATGAAACCATGGGGTTTTTTTTGTTTTTGNTGGCTCAGCTAATTGAAACAGAATGGCACTAACAAGAAACCTGTAAGAAAGTGTGAGTACTGAGTAAAATCCATGAAACCATGGGTTTTTTTTTGTTTTTGTTTTTTGTTTTTTAAGATTTTATTTATTTATTTGACAGAGAGAGAGACAGCCAGCGAGAGAGGGAACACAAGCAGGGGGAGTGGGAGAGGAAGAAGCAGGCTCCCAGCAGAGGAGCCTGATGTGGGGCTCGATCCCAGAACTCTGGGATCATGCCCTGAGCTGAAGGCAGATTCTTAATGACTGAGCCACCCAGACGCCCCCATGAAACCATCGTTTTAACCGCAAGTCTGGTTTTCATATTCAGTTCTCTAGCTTGGTGCTTACTATTCATCACAAGTGTAAATGAAAACAGTAAAGGGAATTTTTTACTCAGTTACATAATGGAACCTTAGAAAATTCACATTTTCTTACAAAGAAAAATCTGTGATGCTACATTCATAGACTATTTCCTATCGGTCAGTCAGCAAGACAAACTCTAAATCTGGGGTACATGTCTCGAGATTTTGAGTTTCAGTACAAGGTTTCCAAAATGATGAATCAGTTCAAAATGTACTGTGGGACAGACCACATTGAAGCCACTTAAATTTAACTACAGGAGAGAACTGAAACCAGAGAGCAGATTGGAGGCAAAGGGCCAGCTGTTAAATAGCTTCTTCTAATCTGCCGTATTAATTCCCTCAGCCCATTCCTCCATTTTGTTTACTGAAATTAAATCTAACCAGAATTGCTAATATTATCATTTTTATTAAAGTTTGCACAAATATACTTTGTCTTTCCTCTTAAAATCTCCTTTAAAAAAATCAAGTTCTTCCCCAAAAAAACATTAATAGTCTTTCTAACTGGTAGTTCTTAACTTTGAGTTGACTTTTCTGTCAATAATCTCCCAAACATTATTTCTTTCCAAGATTTAATGGCTGAAACACTCAACATTCCAAAATTGTTCCTTTACCAATACATGTGCTATTTTTTCCCTTTGTCTTTCCTACTTCCTAAGGGGTACATGACTTTCTTTTCCTTTCCAAATATTTCTTGGGCATTTGTCCTACTCTAGTCAAAAAAAAATTTTTTTAAGGATTTTTAAATTTCTACGTACGTGCAAGCATTTGTGAAATAGTCCAAAAATCTGAAGTCCTAAGCAATGTAATAATCAAGAGAAAAAAACCACACATAATTTGCTGTGCATAAATGATGCTACCAGCTTCACCACCCAAAATGGGAGCTTTCTCTTATTTTTATCTTATTTAATTTATGCAGAAGATTAGCACTGTGTTCTTTATTTCACTATTTAGTAAAATACAGTTATTGTCTGTTTTTGCTTACTGAGAAATTTGAACTCTACAGGCTTTCTTTTCCTTTCAACTAGAAACATTTGGAAAAATAACAGCCTTACTTTCCTATAAGATACAGAGACTTAAATGAATCTCCATAAGGGTTTTTATTGTTTCTGTTAAAACTGTGTCCTTAGAAATACAATTTGAATAACTTGGTCTTGTCTGATTCAGAAGACTGAAAATCATTGTCTTTATAGAAAAATAACCTACAAAAAATTGTGGCTTGATTGTCTTACTTGAAAATTTGCCCTGGAAGCAACTTAGTAAGTGATGTGTGTCTCTTTTCCTAAATAACATAAGTATTTGTGAGATTACTCTGTCAAACTGGAAATATACCATTGGCCTATTTGTCTTTCCTTCTACGCATAATGGTAAAATAAAAGCAAGTTACTTGGAAAAAAAAAAACCCATGATAATATTAATTAAGATCATTTTTGCATTCTAATTGCTATACTTTGAGTTATTTAATAAATGTTGACAGCATGCTTAAATTTCTGTCAAACTAACTAATGGACCCAAAGCAATTAAGTGCTACCAGGACTATCTCCAGCCATTTCTCAGGGTTGTATTTTGCTGAAAGTAACACTGAAGAATGAGGTAATGTCTCCCATTGAGACCACGAGCAGGCCCACTTACTACCTATTATAAAAGAGGTGGATTCCCCAAGCTTAGGGTTCCTAGGCTGCAACACAAACCCAATGTGTGCATAAAATCTAACTGTATCATCCCCCTAGGATGGAGACAAGGTATCTGACACAACCCAACGCTTATGCAGCTTGCTGCCCCATCAGTAGCAAAGTCCTTTGTCTCTGACCCAGGAGTCTCATGTGTTTGCCATCATCTGAGGAATAATGGTGTAACTTAATCGCTTTTAAGTAGAGTAAAATAAAATCCCAGCCCTTCTAGTGTGTGTGCGCGTGTGTGTACGTGTAATTTAACTGCAAAACAATTCACAATGTAAATGCTACTTTAGCTCCCTGTTTTCCACTTTAGGAGCTATATTATTTCGTTTATCCTTTGTATTTTAGAAGACCTTTAATTCTTTCTCTTGGCAATACAAACATTATTAAAAATTTACTAAAATTTTTATCTTAAAGGAGTATTACTCATTTAAGGAAACAGAATAACATATTTGTACAAGCCAAAAAAGATGGTTTTTTCTGCCAAAATATTTCTGGAATTTTTACATTTTTCATCAGTTAATAAAAAAGAATGTATAGCAAAATTCTTCCTTTCTCCTGATCTTTATGGCATTTCTCAAACACATTCTTCCAGGCCAGGCTCAAGTGCCATTTCTTCAACAAACATTCCCTTAATAGCTAAATATAATCTCTCCCGCCTGTTTAGCATATTATCTCTAGCTGGAACCTCCTAAGCCCTTGCATTCTCCTAATTCAGGTGTAGGTCACCTCCCCTTCTAGACAGTCAACTCTCTAAAGGCAATTTATACTTATGATTCCCCTTTTCTACTTAACGACTTTGAACACAGTGCCTTGCAGCTAGTAAGAAGTACTAGTTAAGGATCTATCTTTATATCTGAAAAAACAAAATGATTTTCAATAGTAAAATATAACATGAAATCTTAAGGGTTTTTTTTTTTTACAAAGAGTGTGGCATACTAAGACATTCAGATTTTTAAAATCTCTGTTATAACTTCCTGACAGCAGAATTAATGTTTTCCCACTGCATAAATAAATTATAGAAAGAATTGCTGAACTAATGTATATTTCCTGATGTATTATTCCAATATATATTTTTGCTTTAGTGGAATGTTCTGACATTTTGAGGGTAAGAAATGTATATTTGCATCATATTTTCCCACTCAACAGCACAAGATGACATCAGGAAGGGAGATTCTTTTCACATCACATCCATTCTGCCATTATGGCCTACACCTGACCTCCTTCTCTCCAGTCCCCTGTTTTTTCCGTGCATTTCACTACTAGATGAATTTTTCTAATGTCCTACTTTCTCTACACCATGACTCTAGTCACAAGCTTCCAGTGACTCTCCACTGACCATAATATAGATCAGAACTCCTTGAGAGCCTGGTATTCAAATCCAAATTTAATTCCAATATACAACTTACCTACTTCTTTTCCTACATGAAAGCATTACTTTGGTCAAATTATCTACTTCCTGTCTCACACATATACCTTGCATTTCCCTGCTTCTGTTTCCATCCATGGGATGGAATACACTTCCTTTTCTATACATCCAAATCTTACTCATTCTTCAAGAGCAAAATCTAAGCCATCCCTGCCACAATACTTTCCCTAACATTTTAGTTAGGAATACTGCCTCCATTCTCATATATTTCCCTGTGGTGCCATGATAAATTTACATTATTCCATATGATCTTCCTTTACTGGAGGTATGATTGTGATATATAAGGAAATGTTTGCACTCCACCGAATGTCATCCTTCAAAGGTTACCCTCAGGGAATATTCTAATAATGTTCACATTGCTGAAATATTTCTGAGGCTCTTCTCTTATAACCCCAACCCCAGCCATGCTAGAAAGTCAGCCACTATTTTACAACCTCTTCTGGTTTTTATAAAAGAGAAAAAAAATTACCCAACCCAATTATCTTCCTCTTTCCCACACAGTTTCCAATGATTTTTGGTTGTTTCTTTAAAATATATATATAAAATATATATTTATATTTATACATATATATATATATATCTCTTTTGTCAAAAGAAAAAATTTAGTCTCATTGAGGATATCCAAAACACTGCATCATACATATTAAAAGCATATACTCTTTTGCATGATTGAAAAAGAAAGTCATCTTCTTTTAGATTAGTTGATAAAGAAATAACTAGATTCCAGTCCACAGCCATTTATTTTAGTAACTGGAAGTTCAAATCACCCTACAGAGTCCTTCAAGGCTTATTTGCATCATTTTCGGCAATTGCTTAGTTAGTACTTTTCCAACTGGCATGACATGAAAAGGTGAAATATTTTGTAATATTTCAGAGACTATGCAATAATAANCATTTATTTTAGTAACTGGAAGTTCAAATCACCCTACAGAGTCCTTCAAGGTTTATTTGCATCATTTTCGGCAATTGCTTAGTTAGTACTTTTCCAACTGGCATGACATGAAAAAGTGAAATATTTTGTAATATTTCAGAGACTATGCAATAATAAGAAAGCACACTCCACTGCCTGGAAGTTGCAGGCAAATGTAATTGCAAATCCTTCTTTTGTGGCCAAAATAGCAGTGGAGATTTTTACTATGGAAGGATTTACTATGAATTTCCTCAATGTTTCTGCCACTTCTAAAGGCAACACAAGGGTTCTGTGGTCAGCTGGGTTAAATATATTATATGTTACACATCTGCATATGTATGTCTGTAAGGCCACTGTCAAGTCCATCCTCAGACAGAAAATTAGCAATGGCAATGGTACATCTGCATTAAATAAAGCCTTAACTTCATTGCCTTTCTCAGAAGAGCTATGGGAAGATAATATGCTGTCATTTCCATTTTGTTCTATTTGTGGAAACCAGGTCTCTTCCAGCTTCTAAATGATTTCTAACTCTCCAGAAGCCAAAAAATACAGTAAGCTAACAACACTTTTAGCGAGAGTCCTTTATTTTCCATAAAATTTTACTGAATAAAACCTAGCAAAATTATTTTTTGAGTACTTCTGATTTCTCAAAAAAAATGCCAATTTTACACATCATTTTAAAATTTATTTAAGTAACTATAGAAAGAACTTTCATGAAAGGTTTTGTTATGAATCCTACATTTTATGTTTCCTGTATTATTAATATGAATAAATTGTAATAAAATTTAGAAATAATAATTTAAATCATTAAGGAAACTCAATTTTGCATTTATTTTATTTTGACATGCTTTTGTTCATAGCATGCCCTGTCACTGTCTGTCTCCTTCCCCTACTTGGTTACTTCTTCATTGCCCTTACTGGATATTATATCAGATATCCCTTTATTTTACCTGCTTATCCTTGGTCTGTCTCTTCTTCAACAGGATGTTAGCTCTATAATGGCAGGGAGTTTATCTTCCTCACCACAATATTCCTAGCACTGATGGCAATGCATGTCGGTCTCAGTAAATATTTACAAAGTGCCTGGATTATTTACTTAATTGACAGTAGATCATTGTTTTTGTGAGATTCTTTGAATAGCATGTAAACCCCCAAAAGGATATTAGGTTATTGCTATGGAGGGAAAAAAATGAAGAGAAAGTATCAGCTATGCCAGAAAACATCTGGAATTGAGGCATGGGGGGAACCACCCAAAGGGGCTTCAGGACATACGAGAGAGCACTGTTGCACCTTGTTCTCAAGATTCCCCAGTGACGTTTTCCTGGACATTCAGGACCAGAACAGGAAACCCAATCATGCTAGAGATACATAGAAGTGAATTCAAAAATCTTGGAACATAGTTTTATACGCTCAGATGAGTTACCTTTATCTGTCTCTGACACATGTATCTAATTAAAACACTGAAAATAGCTGATTCATTATGAAGCCCCAAATCCTCAACTTTTAGAATCTCAAAAATTAGTTTATATTAACTGTTTCTCTATGTCATACCACACTATAATTCATTTAGTGTTTCCTGGCACTTTTGACCTTATGTCTGTAAAGGTTGAAATTTGTTTTGGCCAATATGCTGCCGTGGGAGTTTTGGCAAATGTTAGCAAGAAAAATAATTCATAAAGTGTCAGAGTGAAAATAAATCTGTAATCCTGTATAAGCAATAAATCTGAAAAATAAATCTGATTGGACACCCAGAAAACACATTATCCATTCAAGCACTATAAGTAGTAAAAAGTTCCCTACTCTTTTTAAGTAAATAAAGTTCAATCCAGACCAAAATTTACACACTTTCAACAAAAATTTAAATTCACATATCAGTTCATAAAACGAGATAATGTTAATCCAATGCAATCACAAAAACAGTATGGCTTTCCCAAGTGAATTCCTTATTTGCGATTTTGAAGACTCTGACTAAAATCTTATCCTAAATGTGAGTCTGGAGTTTCTTGAATGCAGGAATGTTTAATTCATTTGTTTACAACCTCAGTGTCTGGGACACAGAGGGCCTCATGGATGTTGAATTAATGAATGAATGCCCATAAGTCAGGAGTTTTTTTTCTATTCCAACACACTGTTAAAACGAATTCCCTCAACTATTTTTCTTACTAAAACAAATGCTGAACAAGATATAGCGTAGGACTAATGTATATGTTGACACTTTCTTCCTTCCCAATGAACTGATATCATTTTAATTCAGTCAACCATCCTTACCTTTAAATTACCTCAGTGCACACTGAACCCATGCTCAGGGAAGAATAGGGCCTGAATTATTCAAGTGTTATCTCATTCTCTTTGCCAATAGTTTCACTGGGCTTACTTCTTCTTGTGTGTGTGTGTGTGTGTGTGTGTGTGTGTGTGTGTGTGTGTATACATTTCCCCCCCACCCCCGTCCTTTACGTTATTTCATTGGATATTTGGGCCGGTAACAGAAGCTCTTTTACTTCATCTTTGATTTGTTTAGTAGGTAGGGCAGTCTTCATGCTGGTTGATTAAGCATTTCAACACTGTTATCAAGGACCCAGGTATTTTGCATCTTTCCACAAGGAAAACAGCAGTATCACCTTAGCAAGCCATCAACGGTCATTATAAATGCTATATGCAAGCATGACAATTTTAGGGGAAATAAAGCACACCCTGAAAAGAAACTTTTCCCAGATTACTGACAGCAGGCTTATTCTAATGTTTCATTGGCCCTGATTAAGTCATAATTCTGATCTAATTACATGCTCCATATTCTCCTGGTTATAATACTAGAATTTTTTTTTTGCTTGTTGTCAGTTTTTGTTTCCTCAGACAAGCTTTAATATCTCTTGTTGCTAATTAGTAAAATGATAGCACTTAGTCTTGAAACTGTAGACCTTTCTAATATTTATGAAGAAATGCCAGCAAGATTTTTTTAAAAAGGAAATATCTTTTTTTTTAAATTCCAGCCATAAAAAGTAGCTATTATTTTGTATCACACTTTCCATGTTAAAGTTAATGCTAACAAAGGAACTTGGTGAAATAGCTGAACTTCAGCATGGTCTACACTATAAAGAATAACCTTTAGTCCCTAAAGTTATTGTAATTTTGATTGATTGACCTATTTTATAACTTATTGTCCTGGCAATGGTATTTACATTGAAATCACTGTTTTTGAAAATATATAAAGGTTTGTGAGTTTGTCAGTTCACAAAAGGTTAATTGACACTTCCTTCTTTACCCACATCCATGAAGGTAAACACAAATAATATATGAGTCTTTGGATATCTTGTTTTTTTTAAAAAGAAACTATTTCCAGACAAAAACTGGGAGAATTTGTCAACAACAAACTCAAAATAAAGNCAAACTCAAAATAAATACTAAAGGAAGTTTTTCAGGCAGAAGAAAAATAATCCCAAAAGGAATAAGGAAATTAAGAAGTAATGGAAAGCAATCAAAAAGTAAACAAAAATGTGGACAAATGTAAATGATTATTGACTATGTAAAAAATAGCAATGATATGTATGGGGTATAAAATATATATGAAAGTAAAAGTGCATGCAAGAATAACAAAATGTGAGAGAGAGTAAAATGGATTGTAAGGTTGTAATATAGTTTGGGAACTAGTACAAGACAGAGTTGTCCCATTGGAATGTAATACATACACAATTTTAAATTTTAGTAGTTGCACTAGAAAAAGTAAAATGCAATAGGTAAAGTCAATTTTAATGTACCCAACCAGAAATATAATTTCAGTATGCAACCAATTTAACTTATTAATGAGATATTTTATATATTTTTGTACTAAATCTACAATTTTAATCATGTATTTCAGCAAATCTCAACTGCAACAAGCCACATTTCAAGCTCAATAACCACATATGACTAGAAGCTGCCATATTAGACAAAACAGCATTAGGCTCTAGATCAAGGAAAGAACTTGCAATCTTTACAGAAATCCCTAAAAATACTAAAAGTAGAAGAACATATAATAATCAAGTGTGAAAATATGAAACAATGGGATATTAAATAAAGTTAGTAGAGTCATATACACTGCTGGTGTCCTGCTGGCCAGGGCACCTGTACTACAGCTGTTCTGAGTATTTTTGCCAATAACTCAGTTTCCCTTATCTGGAGAATTACCCTTAGTCAAAGAGAAACAAGGTCTTCCATGTTATGCTCCCACCCCAACATAAAGCCAAAGGCAATGACTGACTTACACAGGGCAAAAAAGGCTGGCACCTTTGGCAAAAGGTTGAATCAATTCTGGGGTACAATTTGAACTCCAAAATTCCTGCAACCACATCTTAGCTCACCTCTTCTCCCTACCTTATCCTGCTTCCCTCCAAAAGCATTCCTTCAATAAATTATGTGTATCCAAATCCCTGTCTCAGGCTCTGTTTCTAGAGAACCTAACCTGAGACTCTTGATTGATCAGCAAGAAAGCAAGGAGAGAAAAAGGAACATAAAACAAATGAGGAAAATAAGCATTAAAGATATAGTAGATGTAAACCCAAATATCAGCAACCATATTAAAATGTAAGTGGTCTAAATATTCTTGTTAAAATATAAAGATTGTCAGGTGATAAAAATATTTAAGAAAGCCTATAACTATATGCTCCTAATGAGAAAATAACACATATATAAAAGGATGAAGAAATATATAGTATACAAACACCAAAAGAAAACTGGTTTTGCTATCCCAATGTCAGATAAGATCTATTTTAAGGCAAAAAACATTCCTAGAGATAAATAGGGATCTTTAATAAAAATAAAATGCCCCATCCACCAGGAAGACATAAAAATTTGATTATATAGGGGCACCTGCGTGGCTCAGTCATTAAGTGTCTGCCTTCGGCTCAGGGTGTGATCCCGGTGTTATGGGATCGAGCCCCACATCGGGCTCCTCCAATGAGAGCCTGCTTCTTCCTCTCCCACTCCCCTTGCTTGTGTTCCCTCTCTCTCTGTCAAATAAATAAATAAAATTTTTAAAAATAAATAAAAATAAAAAAATAAAAATTCTATTGTATAGACCTACTAATATAGCTTTACAATATGAAAGCTAAAAATTGGCATTTTAAAAATACACAAATCTGGGGCACCTGGGTGGCACGGCGGTTGGGCGTCTGCCTTCGGCTCAGGGCGTGATCCCGGCATTCTGGGATCGAGCCCCACATCAGGCTCCTCTGCTAGGAGCCTGCTTCTTCCTCTCCCACTCCCCCTGCTTGTGTTCCCTCTCCCACTGGCTGTCTCTCTCTGTCGAATAAATAAATAAAATCTTTAAAAAAAAATACACAAATCTACAATCAATGAGGGAGAATTTAACACATCTAATTTGATAACTGACAAAAAGCATCCAAAAAATGAGTAAAGCCATAGATATTCTGAGCAGCACAATTAACAAAATAAAAATATTGTTTTGTTAAAATGCACCAGAGGATGACAGAATACACAATTTTGGCAACTGTATATGGAACATTACAAAATAAATCGTATTTCAGGCCAAAAAGCCAAACCCAACAAATCTAAAAGGATTCCAATAATCCAAATACATTATTTGATTATAGTGGAATGAAGGTAGAAGTCAGTAACTAAAAGATAAACATAAAATCTTCAAATGTCTAGAAATTAAGTAAAATTATCTACATAACCAATGAGCTAAAGATGAAGTTATAGTGCCTATTAAAGTATTTGAGCTGAATAATAATTGAAATACATATTTTAAAAGATTTGTTTATTTATTTTAGAGAGAAAGAGCCAGGGGAGGGCCAAAGGGAGAGGAAGAGAGAGACAACCTTCAAGTAGACTCCTTGCTGAGCTCAGAGTCCCACACAGGGCTTGACCCCTGAGATCATGACCTGAGCCAAAACCAAGAGTCAGATGCTCAACTGACTGAGCCACCCAAGTGCCCCTGAAATACAATATTTTGAGACACAATTTAGTTATTACTGTGTTGAGATGGAAATTTATGACTTAAATTCATATATTAAGAAACTGAAAAACCTGAAAATGAACTGTTTAGATATTCATCTCAATAAGTAGGAAAAAGAAACCAAATTAATTCAAGAAAGAGTAAAAAGATAAAAATAAAGTCAATAATAATAAAGATAATAAATAATAAAAGGACAAAAATAACTGAAACAAAACATATGCAATAGAAAAATCAATAAGTCAAAAAGTTAATTATTTGGAAAGAGCAATGAATTGATATTCTCCTAGCAAGATTAAGCAATGAAAAGCAGAGAAACCACAAATAACTTAGGAACAAAAGAGGGAGTATTACCACAGGTGTCACAGATGCAGGAAAAACATTTGATAAAATGTAAGACTACAGGGGAGAAAAAATAACTTCTAAGCAAATTAGGAATAAAAGAAATTTTTCTGTAACAAAGAACATTGACCTAAAAATACAAATTAATAAAAAGAAGAAATTACCTTAAAGTGACAAAGAATATGTATAAAAAACGGTCACAGAAATGATACTTACCTGTGAAATACTGAAAACTTTCCCCAGACTTTGGAGATGGATGAGAAAATGTTTCCCACCATCATCATTTGTGTTCAACATTACACTGTACATTGTACCCAGTATAATAAGGATAGATGACAGAGAGAGATGATAGATAGGTGGATAGACAGATGATAGAGAGTTAGATGATAGAATCAATAGTTGAATGGATGAATAAATGGTAATATATTTGTACAATGAAATACTATGCTGCCACGAAAAGTAACAAATTTGCTACGCAAAACAGTATGAACCAATCACGCAGACATGGTGATGAACTAAAGAAGCCATGCACAGAAAGGTTTACACCATATGATTCCATTTTTATAAAAGTCCAAATTTGTAAAAATAAATTGGTGATAATATAAATCAGGATAATAGTTAACTTGGTAGCAGTAATCACTAGGAAGGAGACTACTGGGACTTCTGGAATGCTAGATTAGTGCTCTATTTCTTTATCTGAGGACTGGTTACATGGCTTTACTCTTTTAATTTGTGCTCCTCTCTTTCCTCTCTCTCTTTTTAAAAAAATATTTAGAAACAAAAATGTATAATATCTAATAGGTATGCTTAGGTCTTTAAGAAAAACAATAAAAATGTCTGTTATTTTAGGGGTGCCTGGGTGGCGCAGTCGTTAAGCGTCTGCCTCCGGCTCGGGGCGTGATCCCAGCGTTCTGGGATCGAGCCCCACATCAGGCTCCTCTGCTGGGAGCCTGCTTCTTCCTCTCCCACTCCCCCTGCTTGTTTTCCCTCTCTCGCTGGCTGTCTCTCTCTGTCAAAATAAATAAAATCTTAAAAAAAAAAAAAAGTCTGTTATTTTAGAAGACAGGTTAAATTTTATGAGACAATTTATTGAATTATTGTCCCATTTACATTTTAATAATAAGAGTTTGTTCATTTGTACAAATATAGTCACCATTTAACTATAACTGAAATATAGAAAATTGAGAAAAGCTATAAACCTGGTCACAAAGAACTTCACATAACCATTTAAGTCTTCATTATTATTTCTTACCCTAGGAGTCTGGTCTTCAAAATGTGATGGAAAGGATTTTTTTCTGGTAGTGAGGAGAAAAAATGTACAGAAGTCTTCCCTATCTACAGTTTCACTTTCCATGGTTTTATGTCCATGGTTTCAGTTACCCACAGTCAGCCACTGTCTAGGAGATGATCCTAGTGACACATCATCAGAAAGTCAATAGTTAGTTTTGTGCTATGTCGCAATGCCAACATCCTTCACCTCATCTCATCGTGTAGGCGTTTTATCATCTCACATCATCATAAGGATGAGTAAAGTACAATAAGATAATTTGAGAGAGAAAACACATTTTTATAAATTTTATTGTGCTATTTCATTATGTTATATGTGTTAATCTCTTACTGTGCTTAATTTATAAATTAAAGTTTTTAGGTTTTATGTACAGGAAAAACATTGTGCATATAGGATTTGGTACTAAATGTGGTTTTAACAACTGGAGACTTTGGAACATAACCCCCACAGATAAGGGAGGACTACTGTAACGTTTAGATCTGTTACCTGGTAGAGGCAACAGAAATCTTTGAAGTGTGGATAAGGTAAGCTAAGTCATCTCCCTAAAGAGAACCCCAGCACTTCCTCAGTAATCTCATTTTGTCTTAGATTAAAAAAAAAAAAACCCACACAACAAAACAACAATCCTAAATACACTATTTAGTAGTGACAGCACAAAAAGAAATACAGAGTTTTAAATTTTTTCTATTTTTCTATTTTGATGGAGATCATTGTAGGTTATGACAGTCTATAGAGGCTTGTGAGATAAATAAAAAGCATGAGAACTGCTGATTTCTTTTGAAGCATTTGGGATCTAACTTGAATGGGGTTTCTGATCTACCACATTACATCGCTTCTGGTAGTATCAAATTTATATTTACTAAGCACCACAAAATTTTTGTGGCAGACTTCTTTTGCCCAGGCTAACACAGAAACATATGAAAATTGATGAAATGTTTGGCTTAACCTAGAAACACAGTAGTCCATTTATATGCACAGAAAAAGACATATGAACATGCATATAAAAATATGAACTTTTTTTAACATACCTGTTTATGCCTAAAACAAGAAAAAATATACAATAAAATAGGATTTTTTTTTCCTTCTACAATAAAAGGCTTTCCTTCTCACCTCTTTTTTTTTTTTCTCTCTCTCTCTCAAAAAAAAAAAAATCTGATTTTACAAAAAGCAGAACTGGAATTTAGATGGCATGGGAAGAAAGTAAACAAGTAATACCATACATTTAGAGAATGCTATTGGAAAAATGTCTGAGATAAACAAATGGAAAATACTGTTATGCACCAAACTGGGCAATTTAGCTATTTTTTCTATAAAACATAAAAGATATCAGAGTGGGAAAAGCAATAAGTTATCCTTGGATATTGAACCATAATAAAAATCATCCACAAGTATTCACATAGCTCCCTTTTAGACAAAAATTTTGGAGAAAATAGAGACAGAATTTTAGAATTTTTAAAAAAATATTAATACCTCTGAATGGTTTTTGTTGGATGTCTGGTGGGTGGTTGAGTAAGTGATATGGTAAATAATGATCTTGAGTCACCATAAACCTTGACAGACTTTCTTAATAACCAAATATTAAAATAGTTTCAATAAACTTTTATACATTGTATACACACATGACATTGCTACTAATTTTTCTTTTGTCAGTTATCTTTTACAGTAATTTAAATAAAAAATGTATTTTCACCTTTATTTTTACCATTTCCAACATTTTTGGGTGCGTGTATAGGTACAAGTTTCTGTCTGGTATATTCTTTCTGTCTAAGGAAACACCTTTATCATTTCTTATAGTGAAAGTTTGCTGATAATGAATTCTCTTGTTTCTTTCTTTTCCATTAAGTCTTTATTTCTCCTTTTCCAGTGATATAGTAACTGGGTGCTAATTTCTGGGGTGGGAGGCCTTCTTCCCCCCTTTCAACACTTCCAAAGAAGATACTCCATCATCTTTAGTCTTAGATCGTCTTTAATAAAAGTCTGTCTAAATTCTGACCTTTGTTCCTCTGTGTATAAAGTGTCTTTTCCACTCTCTGCCTTCTACATTTTATCTTTATCTTTGGTTTTTAATAGTTGAAGTATGATGCGTCTAGGTGTTTTCTTCTTCGCTCCCCCCACCCTCCCTCCCTCCCTCCATTCTCTCCTTCCTTCCGTCCTTCCTTCCTTTTATTCTGCGTGTTCTATGAGTTTTTCAGATCTATGTTTTAAAGTCTTTTATTATTTGGGAGAAATTCTAGCTAATTTCAAATATTTCTTCTCCTCATTATTTTCTTTTTCATTCTGGGATTCCAATAGCTCATATATTAGACCATTTGACATTGTCCCATGGTTCTTGGATGCAGGAGCTTCTCTCTCTCTCTCTCTCTCTCTCTCTCTCTCTCTCAGTATTTTAGTTTGAATACTTTCTTTTGACTTACCTTTAGCTTTGCTACTATAGCTTTATTTCTGGTATTTTATTATTTCATACTTTCTTAGAGTTTCTATTTCTCTGCTAAAATTTTCCATATGTCCTTGTAAACTGGCTATCTTTTTACACTTTTACACTAGGACCTTTACATAAATCATATTTTTTATATTTTTAATACCCTGCCTAATAGCTCCAGCATCTGGGTTCTGCAGATTATATTGTCTCTTGACAGAAGGTTTATTCTCTTGCATTTTATGTATCTTGTAATTTGGGCGCCATGCGTGGGAGAGTAAAGTCTGAGGTATATAATATTTTGTGCCTGGAATTGGACACACCTCCACTACACATTAACGTGTGGAGTTGAGTCAATGTGATCAGGCTTGTCTAGGGTTTGGAATTTGCTAGTTCTTTGTACCTTAAGCACACTATGGGCTTCTGATTCCCTGTACTCAAGGTAGAGGTTGAGTTACTAAAAGGCATTTTTCAATGTTTCATTTCTACTCTCAAGTTTTCTTCTGAGAACCTGAGCTTCAAAGAAGGTCTATCTTCTCGCCCTTCCCCCAGTGATAGACTTGCTGTTACTTGTTATTCATTGTTAGCTAACCCAGTGGTAGAAGATGGGAATATTCTTTATTTCTTTATCCTCAGCCTTAGGCAAGACCTGTCCCTTACCATCTTATAGAAAGAGCTTTCTTAGGATGAATACCCACCATTTGCATCAAAATGGATGGAACTGGAGGGGATTATGCTAAGTGAAATAAGTCAAGCAGAGAAAGACAATTATCATAGGGTTTCAGTTACATGTGGTACATAAGGAATAGCATGGAGGGCATTAGGAGAAGGAAGGGAAAAATGAAGGGGGGAAAATCAGAGAGGGAGAGGAACCATGAGAGACTATGGACTCCAGGAAACAAACTGAGGGTTTCAGAGGGGATTGTGGGGGGATGCGTTAGCCCGGTGATGGGTATTAAGGAGGGCATGTATTGCAATGAGCACTGGGTGTTATATGCAAACAATGAATCATGGAACCCTACCTCAAAAACTAATGAAATACTGTATGGTGACTAACATAACATAATAAGAAGGAAAGAAAAGAAAAAAGAAAAGAAAAGGAAAGAAAGGAAGGAAGAGAAGAAAGAAAGAAAAAAAGAAAAGAGAGAAAAGAAAAGGAAAGAAAAAGAAAAGAAGCAAGCTAGCTTTCTTGGTAATTATGCCCCTCAACCAGCAGAAGTAAATCCATAGTGCTGTGGGCCAAAGGTAATTTCTTATCCTTCCCTCAGGAGTAGAAGATTTTTCTTTTTTTTTTTCCTGTTTCCTCCCCTAGCCCCAAAGGGCCTTAAGCTATGTCTGAGAGAGATAATATTAGCTGCCCTTCATCTAGAGGTTTAAAGTTTTTTTTCATAGAAAAAACAGAAAAAGGATCCAAACAGGGGTTTCTATATCTCTCACTGCTATTCTCCTACATTGACTTTCTAATGATTGTCTGAAGGGGGATCATCTCCTTCTGGACAGTGGTTGACTGTGAGTAACGGAAACCATGGAACATGCTCATTTACATATCCCAAAGAGAATCCTGAAGAATTGACAAAAAACAAACGAAACAAAACAAACAAACAAGCAAAACCTCCTGGAACTAATAAGCATTATAACAAGGTGGCAGGATACAAACTTAATAGACAAAAGTCAATTGTTTCCCTATATACTAGCAATAAACAAGTCGAATTTAACATTAAAAACAGTGTTATTTATACTGGCACCCAAAAGTAATGAAATACCTATGTATAAGTCTAATAAAATGTCAAGATCTATATGAAGAAAACTATAAAATTCTAATGAATGAAGCCAAAGACCTAATAAATGGAGAGATATTCCAAGTTTATGGATGAGATGACAATATTGTCAAGATGTCAGTTCTTCCCAACATGATCTATAGATTCAATGCAATCCCAGTCAAAATCCCAGCAAGTTCTTGGATCCTGATAGACAGATTCTAAAGTTTATATGAGAGGCAAAAGACCTAGAATAGCCAACATGATATTGATGGAGAACAAATTTGGAGGACTGATACAACCTAACTTTAACACTTCCTATGAAGTTACAGAGTTACAGTAATCAAGTTAGTGTGGTATTGGGGAAAGAACAGACAAATAGATCAATGCAACAGAATTACAAGCCAAGAAATAGACCCACATAAATATGGTCAACTGATTATTGACAAGGGAGCCGAAGCAATTCAATGAACCAAATATGACCTTTTCAATAAATGATGCTAGAACAACTTGACATCCATATGCAAAAAAAAAAAAAAAAAAAAATCTAGACACAGACATTACACCTCTCACAAAATGGATCATATACTGATGTGTAATATGCAAACATATAAACATTCTGGCAGACAACATAGAAGAAAACCTAGATGACCTTGTGTACACCAATGACTTTGAAATATAACACCAGGCATGATCCATGAAAGAAAAAATGGATAAGGTGAACATATTAAAATAAAAACTCCTACTCTTGAAAGACAATATCAAGAGATGAGAAGATAAGGGATAGATTAGAAGAAAATATTGGCAAAAGATACAGCTAATGAAGGACTATTATCCAAAATATATGAAGAATTCCTAAAACTCAACAATAAAGAAACAAATGACCTGATTAAATAATGGCCCAAAGACCTTAAGAGACACCTCACCAAAGAAGATACACAGTTGGCAAATAAGCATATGATAAAATGCTCCACATCATGTGTAATCAGGGAAATGTAAATTAAAACAATGATGAGATATAACTACGTATCTATAAGAAAAGCCAAAATCCAGAACATTGACAACATCAGATCTTGGCCAGAATGCAGAGTGACAGGAACTCTCATTTATTGCTGGTGGGAATGCAAAATGCTACAACCACTTTGGAAGACAGTTGGGCTGTTTCTTAAAAACTAAATGTATTCTTGCCACATAATCTAGCAAATATTCTTTTTGATATTTACCTAAAGGATTGAAAACATGTTCATATAAAAATCTGCATGTACTTTTTTTTTTTTTTAAGATTTTATTCATGAGAGAGAGAGAGCATAAGCAGGGGAAGGAGCAGAGGGAGAGGGAGAAGCAGGCTCCCAGCCGAGCAGAGAGCCCAGTGAGGGGCTCAATCCTAGGCAGACCCTGCACACAAATGTTTAAAGCAGCTTTATTCATAATTGCTAGAACTTGGAAGAAACCAAGATGTCCTTCAGTAGGTGAAAAGATAAATACCTCCAGATAATGAAATATTATTTAGTGCTAAAAAGAAACGAGCTATCAAGCCATGAAAAGACATGAAGGAACCTTAAATGCCCGTTGCTAAGTGAAAGAAGCCAATCTAAAAGGCTACAAAGTATATGATTTCAACCATGTGACATTCTGGAAAAGGCAGAACTATAAAGATAGTAAAAGGATCAGTGGTTATGAGAGGAGGGTGAATAGGCAGAACACAAGATTTTTAGAGATGTGAAAATACTCTGTATGATACTATAATGGTGGATACATATCTTTATACATTTGTCCAAACCCATAGAATGTATAACATCAAGAGTTATAATGTAAACAATAGCCTTTGTGTGATTATGCTGTGTCAGTGCAGGCCTATCAATTGTAACTAATGCACCACTTCCGTGTATTGTTAATGGGGGGAGGTTCTATGCATGTATGGGGGAAGGGAATATATGGAAAATCTCTGTACCTCTCTCTTAATTTTGCTGTGAATCTAAAACTGCTGTAAAAAAATACAGTCCTAAAAAAAATTCCTAAATACCAAGACAGATGCCAAAATGGAATGATTCTACCTAGTGAAAATGTGTATGTGTGTACACACATATTCTTCTGCATATAGAAACATATGCACGAATGAATATAAAATAAAACATGACTGAACTGGACCAAAGGTATAGATTGATTAAATGTGAATAGAATATCACACTTATTACAAAATTCAGGTTGGCTACCAAAGCAAAATAAAACTCTAATCTGTGTTTATGGAAACATCCAAAATAAGGAGACTCAGAAGGATGATAATAAAGATAAGATGATGGCAAACAAAAATATAAATGAATAAACAAAAAGCAGGAGTCACGATCCTGTTTTCAAATAAGGCATAATTTATCCCTCAAATATGAAATGAGACCAAGAAAAGAACACTTCATGATGCTAAACACTAAAACGCATAATAAAAATGTTATTAATATCTACCTGTAAAATACTGGAAGTCCTAGCCACAACAATCAGATAAGAAAAAGAAACAAGAAACATTCATATGGATACAGAAGTTGTTTAACTGTCACTATTTGAAAATGATGTGATACTGTACATAGAAGATTCTAAAGACTCCAACAAAAAAACTACTAGAAGTAATAAATGAATTCATCAAAGCTGCAAGAGACAAACTTAATCTCCAGAAATCAATAGTGTTTCTATACATTAATAATAAAATAGCAGAAAGAGAAATTAAGAAAACAATTTTACTTACAATTGCACCAAAACAGTATGAAATACCTAGGAATAAACTTAACCTAAGAGGTGAAAGACTTACACCCTAAAAACTATAAAACATTAATGAAAGAAATTGAAGATGACACAAACAAATGCAAAGATAGTCCATGCTCACGCATTGGAAGAATTAATATTGTTACAACGTCCATACTACCCAAAGCAATCTGTAGATTGAGTGCAACCCCTATCAAAATACCAACAGCATTTTTCACAGAACTAGAACAAATAGTGCTACAATTTGTATGGAGCCACAAATCTGTATGGACCCTGAATAGCCAAAGCAACCCTGAGAAAGAGCAAAGTTGAAAGTATCACAGTTCCAGATTTCAAGATATGCTACAAAGCAAAATAATCAAAACAATATGGTACTGGCACAAAAATAGAAACAGAGACCAAAAGAATAGAATAGAGAGCCCAGAAATAAACTCACACTTAAGTAGTTGATTAATCTACAGCAAAAGAGGCATAAATATACAATGGGGAAAAGACATCTTTTCAGTAGGTGCTGGTACAGCTACATGTAAAAAAAATGAAACTGGATCACTTTCTAACATCATACACAAGAATAAACTCAAAATGAATTAAAGGCCTAAATGTGAGACCTGGAACCATAAAAATCCTAGAAGAGAACACAAGCAGGAATTTCTCTGACGCCAGCTGGCTGTAGCAACATTTTTGTAGATAAGTCTTTTAAGGCAAAGGAAACAAAATAAAAAACTATTGGGACTACATCAAAATAAAAAGCTTTTGCACAACCAAGGAAATCATCAACAAAACAAAAAGGCAACCTACAGAATGGGAGAAGATATTTGCAAATGATCTGATAAGGGGCTAATATCCCTTTACAAAGCAGAAACTAGTGGAGATGAAGAAAGAAAAAGACACAATTAATAGACTAACACACCCCTCGCAAATCTAGCAAAATAAAATGGAAAAATTTAGAAAAGATGTCAAAGCTCTTTTTTTTTTTTAATATTTATTTATTTGACAGAGAGAGAGACAGCCAGTGAGAGAGGCAACACAGCAGGGGGAGTGGGAGAGGAAGACGCAGGCTCCCAGCGGAGGAGCCTGATGTGGGGCTCGGATCCCAGGACCCCAGGATCACGCCCTGAGCCAAGGCAGACGCTCAACAACTGAGCCACCCAGGCGCCCAAGATGTCAAAGTTCTAAACACAGTAATGTAGACTATATAGAACCATATTAAACTTTGTACCATGATAAGAGAGAACATGCCTTCTTTTCAAATAAACAAGACATTTGTGAAAAATTGCCTGTACATGAGTTCAGAACAAAAGCTTCAATAAATTTTAAATAGATATATTACTGTGATCATTTGAAAACATACTCATAATTTTTTTTTCTTTTCCTAACATCCAGAAATGAAGGCTGTATACCCTATCCTTGAATGAGGGCAAGTCTTTGTGAGACTATTTTAAGTCACTAGCCCTTTAGAAAGAGGATTTGTCTCTGAGTGATAAGGCATTGTAATGTCCTGATAAAAATGGCGTCACAAATTTTCTTTTAGCACTCCACATTGCTTCTGCACCATTTTATACTCTTCTCTGGTATCACAGGGCGAGAAGTCTGGGAACTACATTCCCACAGGACCTTCCTATCACAGTTTGAGCACAGGTAACAAATGAGAGGCACAGCAGTGACATTCAAAAAGTGAAAAAGGATCACTGTGACATGGGAAAAAGACTCAGGGGTCCATGAGATGAGGCTTCCATTGACCAAATATAGAATATTTAACTTCGTTGGTCTGAATGAAAATGAAATATATTAAAATGCTATTAAGAAAAAAGGTGGAAAAGAGACAGAATGTATTCTTTTTACAGAGATGCTGAGACTGATAGGAGCAGCAGCAGCCGAAACCGTCTCGCACCGCGGATCCTCTCTCATCCTTCAGTCTGGGGAGTGTGAGGTGCCTGTGGCTTCAGCAGTCTCTCCCAGCACTTCCCTTCAATCTCCTAAGTCCCTATATTAAATTTCTTTCTGCTTGAAATATTTAAGTATATGGTTTTGTTTTCACAATCAGACCTTGACTAACGCACTTGGGAACAATCATGGCAGTCTCTTACTTAGCCTATCAATCTCACGTAGTCCATTCTTCCTGAACCAGGACAGAAATACTTCAGTGTCTGAGAGCCCAAGACAGCTGGGATACACTTTTTTTTTTTTTTAAGATTTTATTTATTTATTTGACAGAGATAGAGACAGCCAGCGAGAGAGGGAACACAAAGCAGGGGGAGTGGGAGAGGAAGAA
>NC_048218.1:107876210-107948723 GCF_002007445.2 Ailuropoda melanoleuca
GGGATCACGCCCTGAGCTGAAGGCAGATGCTTAACCGCTGTGCCACCCTGGCACTCCTGGGACACACTTTTAATATTCTTATACCAACATTAAGAGGAGAATTAAAGAAAGTATTGTTGTACTAAATCATCCCATTTTGAGGTTCTGGAACTAAAGGGAGGTGGGTATTTTTAACAAACACTGTATTTGCTTGAATGCCAGCCTATTACACACAGGAGTAAAGCCATGGGTTTATAGACAGGAGAGAATTGTGCCTGAGCCTTCCCTAGAGACATGTATCAAAATCACGACGCAGGCATTTCCACGTTCCCCAGCTAAATACTATCTAGGAGTATCCCAAACCCCACTTAGAGCCCTAACAGGAGGGTTTTAATATCAGTAATTTAATTCTGACAGAACTGAGGTCATTGTTTTGTTGTCATAATAAAAGGATGGTGGTTTGTGGAGTCTGGAAAAAAAGAACAAGAATGTGTTTTCAAGTTCTGCCCAAGAAAGAGCATGCCTATGACAATTAGTTCTGATTTTTTACATAAAAATATGCTTAGAGAAAAGGGTGATTCATTTCATGTATAAAAATTTAAGAGGGAAAAATTAATACCTTTTTTTTCCCCTATGTCATTAGACAGCTGCAATTTTGGGTATCTGAGAGGACCACCTTCCAAAACACTTAAGACGAGTAAATCAATAGGTGACCTGAGATAGAGACCCTGAAGAAAACAAAGGTTTTGTTTCAAAACATACTTCGGATTTGTTTTTATCAGCCATGGTAAGGCAGGCAGACATGGAGATGATTGTCACGAGGGAAGAAGTTTTATACTTACAGATCTTTAGAAACAGGCGGCGTGACACACCATGCAGGGGCGCCAGGAGAAGCAGCAGGCTGGACCAGGAGGCAAAGGGAGAGGAGAGAAAGCAGGGGCAAGGAGCTTCGTTGTGGCTTTTATGGGAAGGAACGGGCAAGGCAGGGCAAGGCAGGCTAAGCAGCCTTAAGATTGTGAGGTTTGAGTAATCGCAGCAGGCTCTGGGGTGTAGGGGCTGGCGGGTACCTGCCCCTGGCCAGGAACGCTAGGAGCCTGACGAAGGAGGTGAAGAGTGGCTGGCCTCTGGGTTAGTTAATTTGCATATGAAAGGCACACTTACAGGCAAGATGCTTGCTCTCTCCAGAACTAAAGGAACCATGCGTGTGGCAGCCTCTCCCAGTTCAGCACATCCCCAGATGGCAGTGTGTCACGAATACTAATAAATAATAAAGTGAATGCAGGTTTACGGTGAGGCTCTTTTCTCGTAATGCCCAACCATACACCCCAGTATGGGTTCTAAAATTTCTATATAGTCCTGGCAAAGACCAGGATGACAATTTCGGCAGAAGTAGAGTTGATGGAGTTTCGGAATATAGGTGAGAGTCAGTGGGGTGGGGTGGAGTGCAGAGCCCATGACCAAAAAAGAATTCTTGAGGCATCTTTGGTGCAAAATGGTGGTTTATTAAAGCACAGGGACAGGACCCGTGGGCAGAAAGAGCTGCTGCCCCGGGGTTGTGAGGGGTGGCTGATTATATACTATGGGGTTGGGTGGGGGGTAAGGAAACAGGGAGGTTGAGAAAGTACTTTCATATGTTAAAGAAGACTCACAGGATACTGGAGGCCTTGCCATTGTCAAGTTAAGGTTGTTTTCCCCTCTAGCAAGGCATTAGCCCTTGAGATGGTTGGGGGCTTCCTGGAAGAATGTCACACATGTCCCATCCAAGAGTGGGGGGTGGGGGAAGGTTGCAGGGTGTCAGCTTATGCTTTGTCTTCAGCCAGCATTCTGCTCCCTCATCAGAGTGACCAGGATTTTCAATTCATTTAAAATGGATAATAAGGCAGCTCAAATAAAATGAGGAGCCTTTATTGAGAAGCTGTAAAATTGTCTCACAGAAATGAAGCACAGTGGCCTCTTGGGAATAGAAACTGGGACTTAGGAACTACTAAAGATAGAAGTTTCTCTCTCTCTCTCTCTGACTCTCATTCTCTCCTTCTCCAGGACCACATATAAAACTGTATTTCATTTATTCTCATCCTCTCTGACCATTGGCCACTCTCCCCAGGCAATTTCTGATTGATTAATATGAGTATGAACATGGCTGAAATTGTCTGCCCTAGGCCCAACTCTATAAAATCATTTAATTAATAGGCCCCATATCATTTGACTGTAAACTCTGTGTCTCAAAAAAACACGTTTGGTTACAGGCTAACCAATAGATTGACATCATTAGGATGAGAGTCAATCCCTAGGCCAATCTATTGTGGAGAAAGGTGATAATATGATCAAACATGACCAGAGAGACCCATCTCCTCACCATGGAAGTGGAGCGGGCCGGACAGGCACCTGAAACTATCAACTACAACTGAATATCCCACTACTGTAAGAGTTTTCAATCACCTCTGTTGTCTTAGTGGCTTAATTTTTCTTGGCATTTAAGAAATTGCTAGAACTCAGGACTTACTAGCCATTTATGCAGGGAAAAAAATGGTAGTAATGAATACTGCTCTGAATATTTCCAGTTCTCTGCCTTCCAGGCACATGGCATGATACCACTTTCTGGCTTCCAGTGGTTGGTTGAGGCCATGTAACAATTCTGGCCAATGAACTGAAAGTACAAATCATGCATGCTGCTTTCTGGCTAAACATTTATTTTTGGTGTGATATCCTCTAAACTCTCTTTTGTTCCTGCCATGGCAGCATGTTCCTGATAGTGTCTTTTATTAGCCTAGGCTCCAAAGTAAGGACAACTCATAATGGACATGGGTTGTAGCAAGAGCAAGAACCAAATTCACTCCGGTTCTTTGAAACAGCTAAAAGTCCAAGCAAATTTTATTGTTGTTGGTGATGACTTCTCAGCACTTGGATGTGCTGTAGTAGAAAAGCAGGCTGTTGTTGAGGAGATTTGGGTATCTGAGTAGGGTTAGACTTTTTTTTTTTTTAAGATTTATTTATTTATTTTAGAGAGGTGTGGTGGGGGAGGGCAGAAGAAGAGGGAGAGAATCCTCAAGTGGACTCCATGCTGAGTGGGGAGCCCAACACGAGGCTCAATCCCAGAACCCTGAGATCATGACCTGAGCAGAAACCAAGAGCCAGACGCTTTAACCGACTGAGCCACCCAGGCGCCCTTAGACTTGATGGCTGCTTTTAACCCTTCTCCTCTGGGTATAAAAGTTTTCTTCATCTTATTTGGTAATGAAGCTCACAGAAAACAGCCCTCTCCCCAGATGTCTTAGCTTTTAATTAGATACCAGATTTCCTGAAACCTATCCACAGACCTCAGATTTAAAAGTCCTGAGTTAGGACATTTTCTGGTTTTATTATTCTGGTTAGTTGTGCCTAATGGCTAGGAAGGAGGCCCTAGGACCTGAGATGTGGAGGTACCAGCCTTAACAAGGAGCACTAGGAAGGAAGAACGGAATGGATGCTCATTCTTAAAGCCAACACTGTTTGCTCTCTCTCCTAGAGGGCCACAGGATGAGAAGAGCACCTGCCTAGAATTAAGATACCTGGAGCTCTAATCTAGACTTTGATACGAACCAATTATATATCCTTGAACAAGTGTCTCCCACTATGGATTCTTCATCATGGAATGGGGCAGTTTGACTAGATCATCTTCAAAAATCCCTTGAATAGTCTATGTCCCCTTTATACTAGAGATGAAGATGGGACAGGGCTTAAAGGCATGATTTTGGAGCAGAGGAAGGTCTAAGCTGCACATGTGGGTTACATTTTCAATGACTTATTTGTTTAATTTAAATAAGAACTATCACATGCTTAAACACAAACTCTACAAAAGATTGTATAATACTAAAAAAATTATTCTTCTTATTTTGCCTTCCCCATACCTTGGATTCCTTCCCAGAGGCCACTAGAGATATGTACATAGTATTATACCTCCCCCCTTTTTAACTGCAAATGGTAGCAAGATATGGCACTATTTTGTTCCTTGTATAAACAAGATACTTTGAAGTACATTTTGTATCAGTACATATGAATCTTTATTCTCTTTAATGGCCACATAGTTTCCATTACATAAATATAAATATTTAATAAAACTATTTCCCTACTAATAAATATCTGCATTTACAAAAAAGTCACTAACCTTTTATAGCTAGGATCAGTGCTTTGTGTAAATGAGCCTCAGGGAGAGAAGAGAATACTGGTCTTCTAAGGATTCTTAGACTCTTTATAAAAGGGGTAGAAAGAAGAAACAGCATGTTTTTACCTAAGAAAGTAGACTAAATTCTCATTTAGAGAACTATTTGATCTATGTGCCTCTGTAAATTAGATTTTTCTTGATTTACTTTAGCAAAAACAATCTTTTTTTCTAAGAGACGAAATTTATCACAAATCTTCATGGGTCGTAAAATGGTTCTAAGACTCTCTTTGGGAAGCTGCTTATTGCTCTGATTCCAGTATGTCATTGGTGAGCTGTTTTCAGAAAAATTACACTAACATCATTGACAGAAAAATAAATAAATAAATAGCAGACAGATTCTCCCAAAAATGTTAACTAGACTTTACAAAAGATTGTATATAGTCTCAGAATATCTCAGTCTGAAATATATTGGCTCAACTTGAGAACAAGGATTTCATCATTTTCTTCCTTGGAATAAATACAACAAATAGTTTTGTTAATCTTAAACACTTTCCAACAAATAAACTAAGATTCAGAGGCTATCTAATTTTAAACTGTGTTGGGCCAAGAAGGCAACGTGGTCAAGAAAAGCACCCATGTGCGTAGGGTTTTTTTCCTCTGATTAATTTGTTCACGTATCGTGCAGCATACCACAGAGGCTAACATTCCAAGAGATGGCGTCAGTATGAAATAATACATAGGATAGCGTATTCCCTTTGCTTTAGAAACAGTGGGAGGGGAGGGGAGAGTATGGCAATATATAGTTTATTGTAAGTCTGTAACTTGAATAGCTCTAGAACTTATCACCTGTGTTTACAAATGGGATCAAATTTACATAATGACTTAACATTTTGTTTGCTCTAGCCCATCTTGAATGAGATGTGTATTTCAAGTAACATGACCACCGCCAGTTAGAGACCTGCCCCAACTCAGGAAGATTTCCTCGAGTTTCCCAGGGAAGGCCTCGCATATATTCAAATATATCCTCTAGACTATTCTATCAGTTATACTATCTGGGAAGAATTGGATAGGCTGGAACAGAGGAAGAGACTAGAGCAGTCCCAGTCTCTGCATATCCCAGTGCCACAGGACAAACCCTTCAGGAGTCCAAGAAGCCCCTGTGGTGTCCCTGGATATCCTGAGTGTGCCTCATTCATAGAGCATTTCCTGCAAAACTCTCACTCAGCTCCGGTTACCTGAGTACTGCACCATCTCTTCATAAACGCTGATCTGACAGCCTTTACCTGGAGTTGTCCTTCCAGCAATTCAGACCTAAGGACCAACTGGAGCATCCAATATTTCAGACAGATACACTGCCATCTTCCCACATCGGAACTGTTTTATCTCCTAAGAACACATGTAAAGTCCCTTCCTGGCACACCAATTTTTTATAGTGTTCATTCATGATTTACAATAGCATGTACTCCAGATTCTTACAGCACTTTTATTCTAAAGTTTCCCAGCGATCAAATTGTTCACGTGGTAAATTCTCACTGTGCATGTGATGCCACATCATGGAGGAATACTGCTGTGGAACTGTCAGTCACCATTTACTAAAAAATGTTCTGCTTTCAGATACATACCTTTGCTGTCACATGTGTTGGCAAAATACTTTCTCTAGTAGTTTTATTTTGTTTTTCCTTTTTTGAATCATTCTTCAAGCCTGATTAGGCTCCTTCTGTCTTGTGACTGTAATTAGCCTGAAGAACCTAGAAGCCGAATTGTTTAAATTTCTTGATTTGTTCTCCTTGGTGATATGGAAACTATTTTTTGTTGTCGGATTACTGTAACTGAAGTCTTAAGGCCTTTCTCACACATTATGTCTTTTAAATGAAGTTCAACCAACACTGACTTCAGCATTACATTCCTAAAATTCAGGAAGTGGGAAACATGTGACTGTATATAAAAGCTTCACATGAAAAATAGAACCTGTCTATTGACACTACTTGTGCCATGGGTCAGAAGGACAGTCCACTAGAGGTGACAAATCTCCTGGGTTCTGCCATAGTATAAGAAACATTTTCACTGGCAAGCTCAAGGATTGCATGACCTGCCTAGGCCAACTTTTGCATCAAGTAGTAGGAAAAATATTTATTCATGTGGCATATTTCCATAGTCATCTGACAGCAATTATTAAACCCAGTAGTATAGAAAGAGTATGTGGTTGGAAGACTGTTGGGTGGACACGGTCTACATTCATGGCCCTTCATTCAATTTATTCCTGTCAAACCTGGGTAATTCCCAGGAGACCCATTCTGAGCAAGATTATAAAACTGCTAAGCACACCACACGCCCCACCACTGCCATACACATACTCTATCTTTGGTACATTCTTTTAATTTATTAAAATTGAGTAAATTCAAAGCTTTTGGGAATAAATATTTTAAAAATGAAGGAAGGAAGACAAACAGAGGGAAAAGGAAAGAAACACTACACCTCCAACTGGTAAATAGGTTTCTAAAATACAGGCAATAGAGTGAAGAGGAATTAATATTAAATTTGGGGGAAATGTTTAAAATTAGTAATCAACAAAGAGATCATTTTTAGTAAATAAAGATCTCAACCTAGGAAAGTACTACTATTTGCACATAAGAAAACTAAGCAATTCATTCACCCCTCATGGATTAGAACGCTTTCAGAAGTAGGATAAATCTGGACCTAAGATGCATTATTTCCAGAGAAATTTGAGTTTGTCAGGAAAAAGACTACTGAAGCCCTTCAAGCAAGCTAACGTTAAGGATGGGGAGTCACTCCGAAGGACTCAAGACCCTCCTCTCTTCATCTGCCCTCTCTGCTCATCCCACCATTTCATTAGTTTCATCCAGTCACACATTCAACAAATACGTGTTTTCTCCTCTCACCCAAATTCCCACTCCTCCTTTCTCTCTAAAAGCATTTCCAAGTACCATTTGTGTAAGGTGACCAGAGAATTTATTGTCTGAACTGGGATGCTTTAGACAGGACAGATGGTAAACCAGAAGGCTACAGGGCATTAGGTAGAAACATGACTATTCCATGAAAATGGGAACTTAACGATCACCCTGCCTACACACCATTACTTAGTAAACAAACTTCTCCACATCTTTACCCTGAAGTTCATCTTCTATTTCTATCATTTCCCCCGCTACTCTCTCAAAAGGGTGGTGAGAGGAATGTGTCAATGTTCCTTTTACACCCTAGGGTGCTAGTCTACTAAAACTTTACCTCTTTGAAACAAATTCCCTGGCATTCTCTCTCTCTCTTTCTCTTTCTCCGTCAATCTCTTTCTTTCCCCCCACCCCAGTTGATTTTTCTACCAATCTTACTTATTTACCAAGCCTTCTTACATGTTGTTTACCCTCTCTCTTCTCATTTTTTCAGAACTTTCAGTAGCGAGGTAGAAAACCTGTTCTAAACCAGAGAGTTCTCTGTTCCTTGTTTTTCTCAAAATTCTCTGAGAGGGTGAGGAAAAATGACCTTACAATCACTTCAAGCACAAAACAGGAATGCAACTCAAGTCTAAGATTGTATATAATAGGATACAATCAGATCATAGAGGGTACTCAAATATGGGAAAAATCACTTTGGCAAAGAGAAAATTAATTTAAAATATTTGCTAGCCACATTTATTCAGTACTTTGGTGGTTAGTATTAAAGATATTAGCCAAAGGTACAAAAACCCAACTAGATTTAAGATTGGCTATTGACTTGTGCAATTTACAATTTCTCACTTTATTTTAGAGTGCAAATGCATACAAAACTTGCAACAAAAGCTATTCCAATAAGATCTTAGGAATTTAAAAAACAAAAGCAAAACTTTTTGAAAGACTGTGAAGAAGTTCATATCTAAAAATCTCAAAGCCAATTTCTAAAGAGAATATTTTCTGCCTAGTATTTTTCAATATGCAGTTTTGATTGAAGAGAGATTTGAAAAAGCAACATAATAACTATTTTTGGTTTGCTTTATAATTTGCTAGGATAAAGAAATTCAAAAGATGAAAGACTTGGAAATTTCATGGGGATCATACATTGCTTTGAAAGTAAAAATCATGATATACATTATATAAACATTTAAATTAGTTTTTAAGCATCTGTGATGGTGATTTGTCATAAATGACAACATCACAATGTTTTAACATAATATGAAGAATTCTTAGTTCATTCTTTTAATTAAGATAAAACTTTACAATTAAAGTGGTATGACACAGCTATGATTTTACATGTAAAGATAGACATAGCAGCAAAATATATAAGTTAAAACAGGAGAAACATAACAAAAAACAAAATTCTCTGTCACTGACTTTTCAGAAAAGCCTAAAACATAAAATGAAAAAAAAGATAATTTCTGAAATGTAATAGTTAATATAAATTTTTATGTAAATGTAAATAGTTAATATCAATTTTTATGTAAATGTAAGATGATTTAAAGTCAAGAGAATGTAGCTTCTTTCCCCACATCTTAATCCTATTTAGCAAAACTGATGCCACCTTTGCACTTGAGGAAACATGAGAGTCACAAAAGCAGAAAAGCACTGACCCACAGTACAGTGTCCTCTGTTAGAGATGCCATGTGACCTGCAGTATTTCCTTCAGTGCTCTGAGGTATAGGCTGGGGGTGAGGAGGGCGGTGATTGGACAGATATGGGCCAGAGTCTGCAGAGAAGATGCAGTAGAGAGACAAGTTTCATTCCTCTCCAAGTCTGTTTCACCCATGATTTATTTTTGTTCCTATTCCCCCAAAAATCTTTGGAAAGAGCTACAAGAGCATGTTTACAATTGCAAAAGAACAAGATAAAGAAGATTGTAGAGACTAATTGTGGGAGGGAGCTCTCAAAACTTCTAAATAACTGAAAGAGATAAACAGTGCCCTCATGGCTAATTGACTTGGTAGAGTGAAAATTCTAAAAGCTCCGTGTGGGAAGAGAAGGATGTTCACGAGTTTATAGCATCCCAGAAGAGCTTAGGGTTGGCGTTCCAAGAGGTAGTGTGAAAATCATTAAAAAAAAAACAAAAAAACAAAACAAAAAAAACCCAAGGGTGCTGGTCAAGAATCTTAATAAGGAGCAGTTGGACCCTCAGGTACCTTGTCTCAGTCAATGTAGTCTAGTGTTATGTGTGTAAACACCCCACGTGGTAGACAGGTATGTGCCACCCAGATCCCCCTTCAAAGAAGCACTTTTTACCCCTTCTTTTGGGAGGACTCAATGGACAGCTGGAAGCTGTCAGCAACTTAAGGATTAGCCTCAGCTACAGAGAGAGGCCTCAAACAAGGCATGCTTCTCCCAGAAAAGACCACATTCAATGATAAAGATGAGGGTACAAGGTCAGGTTAGTTGAAAGTGCAGCAGAATTACCAACCCCAAAATGAGAGTACGCCAGGGAGAGGAACCATATTGAAAGTACCCATGTAGTACGTGGCTAGTACATGGTTCTATGTCATGAATTTAAAAATTATGGATCCTAGAACTACAGGTTATAAGTAGGTATAGTCCCTCTATCCATCGTACCCAGCAATCCACTTGGAAAATGTGTGGGTAGATTCTCTGCAGCTCTGGGCCTTGTGGGTTTTGAGCTTGTGATTCCTACAGGTGAATGTGTACATGAGAAAACATAGCAAAAGTCTCAGTAAACTTCAATTTCAGCTCCATTCAGTTACCTGACAAGAGACCAACATGACAAGAGAACAACAAAGAGAGAAGCCACCAAACTGGCAGGAACAATTGAACCTGATGAGGTCTGTGCACTCTTACGTAGTTGAGACAAGATATTTTGTGATTAATCCCCTTGAGATCTATTAGTATGTCTCCTCTGTCTCATTTGGATACTGAGGGGACAGATCCAACAACACAGCTATGAGAAAGACATGATGACTGTGCTCAGACACTTCAGTGTTAGGGGTCTAGTAAATATGGCCAAGTGAGCCACAGGGACCGGTACAGGTGCTCACCAAAGTTACGGCAAATCTAGAACGTGGTGGAGCAGCAGAATGGTTAGCACTGGCTACATCCCCGAGACTAACCTACTCCAGAACTGAACCACAACTTCCCAAGGAACAGGCGTGATCAGCCAGCAGGTCTCAGCTGAGTCCTCGTGGATGAGGGGCTCCCAGGCTCACTAACTCTTCCTCAAGCAGCCTGTATTCAATCACTGACTCATGCAGTTAAGAATAGCACATCATTTACCTTCTTGCTAAAGAACTTAAACATTTCTCCCAAGGCAAAGTCTTGGGACTTTGTGGGAGTCCCAAAAATTGTGGGAACACAATTTTTGTTTGTCTGAGGAAGTCTTTAGTTCTCCTTCACTTTTGAAGGATAATTTCACAGGGGATGGAATTCTAGGTTGAAGTGCTTTTCTCTCAACATTTTAAATAATTGATCCACTCTCTTTTGCTTACCTGGTTTCTAAAGAGAAGTCTGATATAATCCTTGTCTTTGCTCATCTATAGATAAATTTATTCCCTCTTTTTTTTCAGGATTTTTTGTTTATCTTTGATTTTTCTGGAGTTTTAAAATATTACACCTAGGGTTAATTTGTGTATGTGTTTATCCTGCTTGATGTTCACTGAACTTTCTGGATTGACGGTTTGGTGTATGACATTCCCATTACATTTATGTTATATTTTCTGAAGTTGTCCTATAGTCCTTGAATATTCTGCTCTGTCTTTTCAGTCTATGTTCTGTTTGCTTTTGGTTTTGAAGATTGCCATTGAGATAGAATTGAACTCAAGGCTTTCCCCAGCTGTGTCCAGTCTACTAATAAGCCCATCAAAGCCTTCTTCCCTCTGTTAAAAGCACTTTTTATCTGTAGTGTTTCTTTTTGGTTCTTTCCTAGAATTTTTATCTTTGCTCACATCATCCTCATCTGTTCTTTCTTACTGTCTACGTTGGTCATTAAAGTCCTTAGCATATTAATCTTTTGTTTTAAATTACTGGTTTGGTAATTCCAATATCCCTGCCAAATTCGAGTCTGGTTCTGGTGTTTGCTCTGTATCTTTAAGTTGTTGTGGGTTTCTTTATCTTTTAGTATGCCTTATCATTTTTTTTCTTGCTGGCCAGCTATCATGTGATGGGCAAAAAGAAATGCTGTAAGTAGAGCTTGAGTAATGTGGTAATGGGAAGGGAAGCATTCTGTAGTCCTCTGATTATGTCTCAGTCTTTCAGTGCACTGGTGCTTCTGGACTGTGATCAGTTTCCCCTGAGTCTTCTGGTGCAACAGGGTGGCTAGAGTGTCCTGGAGTTGGGTGTTCCCCTTCCTGCTCCTGGAAGGCTGCAGCCAGCTGGTCTTGGAGACGTCCCTTTCCCTAGGTTGGTTAAGCTCTGATACAATCCCAGTAGATTGGGCTCTAGTTAAATTGTTTCTCCTGGGGGCAGACATTGTTAAAAAGCAGAACACTCTGGTGCATTTCAAAATGATTCCTTTCCCCCTCCCCCTGCAAGAAGCACAGGGGTTTTTTTCTCCGAGTTATTCACTGTGAAGGTTGCTTGAGCTCCTGGACTCACAAAACTTGAAGAAGTATGGCAGGCTCCCAACAACTGGGTTCCCCCAGAATTTTTACCTCTCCTATTTGTCCACACGGAGCCTCAAGCAATTTGTCAATTACATTTCAAGTTTCCACCCCAACATAGGCTCTGCACAGCTTTCAGCTCAAGGGTTTCTGCTCCAGGAAGTTGTGATTCTCTATATTTGCCTTTCAGTCTCTCCAATTTGGAGTGCAGTGGCTTGCCCCATCCCCTTACGTCTCTTACAGATCTAAGAAGAGTTGATTTTTCAGTTTGTAAAGGTTTTATCTTGTCAATGGGATGGAATGGTGACATATCTGCAGAACTGGAAACTGCCCTAGTTCACTTTTTAACCTAAGATCGCTTTAAGAATGTTTTGACAATTTTATTAGCTGCTCCAACAGCAGCTAAAGTTTATCTAAATATTTCAATTTAATAAATTAATAAAATTTTGTTTAATAAAAACTCAAGAAAGCTGGTTCTCATTGGCATTAGTTTCATTACAAGGCAAATTATGAGTTGTTTTTTTTGAGATTTTATTTATTTATTTGACAGCGATAGAGACAGCCAGTGAGAGAGGGAACACAGCAGGGGGAGTGGGAGAGGAAGAAGCAGGCTCATAGCGGAGGAGCCTGATGTGGGGCTCGATCCCAGAATGCCAGGATCACGCCCTGAGCCGAAGGCAGATGCCCAACTGCTGTGCCACTCAGGCGCCCCCAAATTATGAGTTTTGATTATAACATTAAGTGATCTTGCTGAAATAAAAACAAATAAATTTTAAGAAGTAGAATTTAGCTTTATACATATTTCTTTTAAAGATTTTATTTATTTATTTGACCGAGAGAAAGAGAGAGAGAGAGCTCAAGTAGGCAGAGCTGCAGGCAGAGAGGCAGGCAGAGGGAAAGGGAGAAGCAGAATCCCCGCTGAGCAGGGAGCCCAAGTGGGGGCTCCATCCCAGGACCCTGAGATCATGACTTGAGCCAAAGGCAGACGCTTAACTGACTGAGCCACTCAGGCACCCCTAGCTTTGTACATGTTTTTCAAGTTTGTTGCTGTAAAGGTATATTTATTTCTCAAAAGTTGGGGCTGGAGCAGGAGTTGGAGATAAAGATTAAGAAGTCATCAGTCAGATTTATAGATATGCGTGAACCATAAAACTAAGGGAGTCCTCAGAAAATACATAGTGCAACCATTTCCTCTTAGACATTACGTCAGATGGAATTATCAACTTGTCCAAAATCATTATAGCTTGTTTGAATCACAGCTAAAACTAAAATTCCCAGTTTTTTTCTACATAATTATACATTTGAGTATGAGTTCTAAATTGTATAACCTGAAACTCCTTAAACTATAAGAAGGAAGCTCAATAAATATTTAAATATCAAGAATAAAAATTTTTAGATTAATTACAGAAACACTTTTCTGATTAAAAAATGGACATCTCATCAATAAATATGTTCTCAGATTTAATCTAAAAAGGCAAATTTTAGGAAAACCAGCAAAACGGCAGAAGTAAGAGTAGGCAAACCCTGTAATAATTTTCTATTTCTACTGGCCAGCTTCCTTTCAATTTGGCATGTGTGTGTGCTATGTTTGTATAGGCGGCCCTGTTCTGAGAGATTTCCATATCTTAGTAATTTTAAGGTTGGAAATTAGTTATTTTGTTTGCCATTTGATTAATATTTTCTCAAACTAAAATAACCCCTTTCCAAAGAAAACAATATCACAAGGCACCAGTGAGCTCACTGCAGGCTCATAATTATGCATCAAGGTAGTTAATATTTGTGCTTAAGGGAATGAGATCTCATCCAGGCCACAATAAATTACCCTGCAAACCAACAATCAGTGCTTTATCTCTGGTTGCCAGTGTGGTTTGAGTTCAGAGGGCAGAGCCTGGTCCAACCTGATAACACATTGGCAAAGTGGGCGATCCTGAGTCAGGGTTTCAGGGACCAGACTGAAACATGTGGGGCTCTTAGCCGAGGGGCTCGGGCAAATCTGTTTCAAGGAGCAGAGCCTAGTGTCACCACAAAAGGAAGGACATCAGCCCTGAGATCCGAAGGGTGAGTGTGGAGTCAGAGGGAGCAGAGTAGGCAAGAAGTCAAAAACCAAAAACAGGAATGGATCAGGAGACGGAGTGCCCACAGAAAGGAGGGGTCCATGGTCACAGTCGAACTGCTCATGTGAAGTCAGAGGTGGTCAGATCAGCTGGGTTAGTGGCTCAGGACAAGGTCAGACAGTAGAAATGTAAAAACAAACAAAACCCCCCTTTAAAAAAAATAGGTCTCTTAATATATCTCGATAAAGATTAAGTTGGCAGCCATATGGCCAACCCTCTTTCCCCAAACCACCACCCAGAGAAGGGAACGTTTTAAATAGTCATTGTGAAAATAAATACTTTAAGAATTAATTTTGCCAAGTTGGATGCTTTCCCTCACTGTATCCAGAGGATACGTGTAGAAACCTCATATGCCCTTTTCCCTGTACAAAAAAAAGCTCTTGGATTTGCTCTCTTATGTTGGCACATGTACAGTAACACTTAAAAATAAACTATCAATTAAAGATTATAAAAGATACTTTAGAAGCTTCCATAATGTGTCATCATTTTCAACTTCTCGATAACAAATAGAAATTAAACCCAAATGTTTGACCAGATGGAATTCAGGATGAAAAATGTCAAACTCACTAATTCTGAGATATTAATGAAGAAATCAAAATGGAACAAGATTTTGTGTGACCTGAGGTAAAACTTTAAAGTTCTGGACAGTTCCTTGATTATTCATTTTTCTCTAATATTAGCGGTAAAATATAAGTCAAACTAATAATGAAGTACGATGTCATTTTCTCTCTTCCCTTTATTGCTAAAAATTCTTGTTATTTTTATATGTAATTACTATAGTTTCTCAACTCAAAGATTTCCAGTATTTTATACTTTGAGTTTCCTTAAAGCAGTCTCTCTTACAGTCAACATGTATATTTATTGCAAATATTATTTTTCCTCAGAAGCTGTTATTAAGTCGAATATGCCTCTTAAAACTGAATTAGGAAACTACAGCAGAAAAATGGCAATCATTTTATAAGAAAAGAAATTCAGTAAGACACATCTAGATTAGCTAACAAATCCTAAATTTTGCTGCAGAGATCCTGTCTATGTACACATTTTAATTTAGCAGTAAAGGTAGTATGGGGCGCCTGGGCGTCTCAGTCGGTGAAGAGTCTGCCTTCAGCTTAGGTCGTGATCCCAGGGTCCTGGGATCCAGCCCCACATTGGCAGGGAGCCTGCTTCTCCCTCTCCCTCTTCCTCTGCCATCCCCCCCACCCCAGGTTGTGCTCTCTGGCACGCTCTCTCCCTCTTTCTGTGTTAAATAAGTAAATAAAATCTTAAATAAAAAAAACAAAACAGCAGAGGTAGTAAATTGAGTTCACTTTCTCTGCCTCCCTAGATTCCACTAAGATCATATCAAAGAGCTGTCTAAAAATGCCTATCATCCAAGGACAAAGGGAAAAGGAAAGAAAAGGACTGTCATAAAATTTTGGAAGCTGTAAGAGAGATGGATAATGACAATTGACTTAGCAGAAGCAAAATCTTAAGCCAAGGAGAAAAAAACAAGGAAATATACAATTTACACAGCGACCTTAAGAGCACAGAGATCAAGGACATCAGGTACATCTGGAGGGAAAAGGTAGGGCAAAAACTGGAGGACTGGTTGAAAGTCTAAGTTAGATACCAGCTTACTTCTCCCACTCCAGGGGCTAAGCATCTGTCCTTTCCCCTGGAGGCAAGTGGTTTATTCCCACAGAAGACAGTAGGCAAAGTGCCAGCTAGAAATGTCACTCAACCCTCATATCCACTTGACTCCTAGAAGATTGACAGCTAGACCTATCTACCCAGACAGGAAGTTGGGTATTCACCCCCCTTAGAATCTGACCAACCACATGCACCCCGCCCCCCCCCAGAAAAGATAAAAATAATGACAGCAAGATTTTCCCAGTGAAATGACCCACCCAGGATATCAAGCATTAAGTCCACAATCAACCACTCTTGGTTGATTAAGAATGGTGCCCCATTCTTACTATGAGAAAATAACAAAGGATCAAAGCAAGCATCACAGAAAGACACCAAAACAAACAAACAGATAAAAGGTAGCAGAGATTATTCACACAGAAAAAACAACAAACAAAAAATGGTACTGATGTCCTAGTAAAGAAGGGAAATTACATACATTTTTTTTAAAGAATAGAATAACTGGGGGGAAAAAAGTCCTGGAAACTAAAAATATGGTAAGTATCGGGGAAACAAAGTTTAAGCAATATCTCAGGAGTTAGAATAGAAAGATTAAGAGTTGGAAAATAAAAAGTAAAAAATGAGAAAATTAGAGGATTAGTCCAGGAAGACTGACATAAATAACAGGGGCATCAGAAAAAGAGAAAATCCAGGAATAAGTGTCACTGCTGAAACAATTCAGGATTTCTAAGATCTGAAAGACATGAATTTTTTCAAATTGAATGTAAACACTTAGTGTCCAATGGTTAGCAAAATGACCATCATAAAATTTCAGGATACTGAAAATAAATATAAAACCCTAAAACCTTCCAGAAACCTTTTAAAAAAGTCACATGCTCTTTTAGTTACTAATGTCATGCAACAAATTCTCCCAAAACTTAGTGACTTAAAACAATTTAATGTTGTTGTTTGATTTTGTGGGTCATAAAAATTGGACAGGATACAGTAGAAATGGCTTGTTTCTTTTCCACAACATCTGTGACTTCAGCTGGAAAGACTCAACAGCCAGAGATAACCGAACAGACGGATGGAATCATCTGAAGTCTCCTTCACTCACATATTTAAACTTGATGCTGGTATTTACCACTGTCAACTGGAACCTCAGCTGGAGCTGTTGACAGAAGCACTCCCCATGGCCTCCCTGCTTGCCCTACTTTTCCTCAGAGATCCATCTAGGATAGTCAGGTGCCTACACAGCAACTCAGAATTCCACACACAAGTGGCCCCATGAGCGTGGAGGAAGTGGCATTGCCCAGCCTCAAAGTCCCCACGACATCACTCCTACTACAGTGTATTGATTAAAAACAAATGACTAGCCACCTCAGTTCCAGGGAAAAGCATGCACATCTCAGTGGGAGGGTGAAAAGTTTCCATTGTCAAAGAACAGGGGAGAAGAAAGATCGTTTGCAGCCACTTTTGGAAAACACAATCTGCCACCTACAAAATAAGAAATTAGAAGGACTGTTTATGTTAGAATGACAGCAAGACTGGAAGCTGGATGACAATGGAATGAAACCATCGAAATATTTGGGGTGCCTGTGTGGCTCAGTCGGTTAAGCATCTGCCTTTGGTTCAGGTCATGATCCCCAGGTCCTGGAATCGAGCCCCACATCGGGCTCCTCACTCAATGGGGAGCCTGCTTCTCCCTCTCCCTCTGCCGGCCGCTCCCCTTGCTTGTGTGTGCACATGCACGCTCTCCCTCTCTGACAAATAAATAAATAAAATCTTTAAAAAATATGTAAAGGAAAACAAGCTTCAGTCTGGAATCCTGTTGGCAAGCAAACTATCGATAATGTGCAAGTGGAATGACATACGCAGACATACAACTTCTGAGTATCTGAGCTCTCCCATGCAGTCTTTCTCCAAAACTTACTGAAGGATGTGTTCCAAGATGAAGTCTTCAACCAAGAAGAAGGACCATGTGGGCTCTAGAAACCAGACGACTCCACACAGTGCAGAGGCAAAACCAACCCCAAGGTAAGAGGAGAGTCCAGGGTTACCGCTGTGCCCTTCGTTTCCCAGATAGAAGACATGATGTCCGTACTGAGAGGAGAGCACACACTGCAGACACTTTGGTAGTCAAAGAATAAAATGTACGTGGAAAATAAGGAGAGAGGTAAGAGGAATTACCAACCTCAGAAAGAGTGTAAAATTGTGCAGGAATTTATCCCTGGACATAACATCACTCAGTTGTGAATAGTATTTACATACTGATGAGCACATTTAATAAAATATATATTGTTCTCACACAATTTATTACATTCTAAAAAGATGGGTAGGTTAGGGGATAGGAAGCTTGTGTGTATGTGTGGTAGGGGGGAGGGTGTGAAAGGGAGCTACATCCTCATTTTTCCATGGCGGGAAAGTAATAGAAAGTGTCTAAAATTGAAAAATCCTAAAGCAGCAAAGTAAACAGACGATTTAGAAATGGAATCAGCTAAAAACATTTAAAGAGATTGTTCCTGTGGCATGGGAAAGAGAGCACCGAGGCCTTTTGCTTTTATAATAAGACTTGTAGAAGCAATATATATGCACATATTATATTGCCCAAAATAAACAGAAAAAAAATGGGCATGGAAATGTATCCGCTGAATATGTCTCTGGAATTTTCCAGTATCTTAGGTATTGTTGCCGGTGGATACGGTGTTTTGGTGTGATGGCTGATGCTGTTTCTTGGTAGGGAGACTTTTCATGCTTGTCTGGCTGCATATTAGAATCCCTCCACTCCTGAGCCTCACCCCCAGAGATTTTTGCTAATGATCCGGACTGAAACCTGGTTCTAGGACTGTTTCTAAAGCCCTCAAGTTGACGAACCCTGCACTAGAGGGGCTTAGCAAGATTTTTCTGTAAAGAGCCAAATAATTAATTTGGACTTTGTTGGCCACATATGGTCTCTATCACATGCTCTTTGTTTGTTTTGTTTTGTTTTACAACCCTTTAAAAATGTACAGCCCAGGCTTAGCTCATGGGCCATACAAAAACAGCAGGCAGGAATTTGCTAATGCCTGCACGAGAGGTTTCTACCCAGTTATACTGCAGGGCCTGGTACCTTTCACTCCCTCCCTATTTGTGGTTATTACTGTTACACAGTGTATACTCACCACAGAAGTTTGTTTCTGCCCCCCGCCCCCAGAAACCTTATTAGGTTGACAGTGAAAGATTTTAAAAGGTGCAAATATAAAGAGAAAGGTGAGAAAAGTGAGGGGACGGCAGCAGGCAAGGAATGGCAATAAATCTTTGGAAAAAACAAATAACAAATTGGTGTAAACTGGTACCTGATGAAGCTAAGGGGGGAAGGCTAATGTGTGGGCATCTGCGGAGGTTAAGACCAACATGAACTGAGCCAGATTGCCCTCTGGAGTCGCACAAAGCCTCAGGACTTGAAAGCCAAAGGAATAGCAGAAAGCGAGGCTAAAGCCATAAACTAGGGTGGTGAGAGAGCCGCTATGGAGCAGTTCAAGCTGTGGGCTTGCCTCAGTCCTCGGAACCCCATGGCAGAGAATTCTAGGATTCTTCACGTGAAACTAAAGAGCTCAAGAGAAAATGCATCAGCTATCCTGTAACTGGAAGGCCACCTTGCTGCCTTGTTATCCTACACGGAAGGCTACCCATCAGTAAACCGTGCCTACACACAGTGATTGCATTTGCTCCTCAGAGTCTCCTTCCAAATATAAGTGGGGAGCCTGAGTATTGCCGGGTATTTGAGAAAAGTCTCCAGTGTAAAAACAAATAAAAAATAACAGAAAATGGAGCCAAGAGAAAACAGAGCATACGCGAGGAGCACAGAAAAAAACAAAACAAAAAAAAACTTGCAAAAATCTATCACTACTATCTTCAAAAAAATCAGAGAATATACTACAATCATGAAGCAATATTAAAAGGCCACTTAAAAGGAACTAAGCGAGAACTTTAAAATAATTAAACATAGAATAACTAATATAAAAATTCAACAGGAGATTTGGAAGATCAAGTGTGGAAATCTGGCAGAAAACTGGAACAAAAAGATAGATGGAAAATTTTTTTTTAAAAAAAAGCTAAGAATGATAGAGGATCAGTATAGAAGGCCCACACCTGAAATAATAGGAGTTCCCAGAAATGAGAGAACACAGAAAACAAAGGAGAGAAAAATCGTTATAGAAATAAGACACTTTCTAGAACCAAAGAATAAAAATCTCCAGATTGAAAGGGTTTCTATCATGCACAATAGGAAGGATGAAACACACTATACCACATCATGATGACATTTTAGAACCTCAGGATATAAAAAAGAGAGGATCCCTAAAACTTTTAGAAAGACAGAACAGCTCTTTGAAGAGCGGAATGGAAAATCAAATAACTTTAGACATTTCAGCAGCAGAACAAAAATATAGTTGGAGGGGAAATAGAGAGCAATACCTTTTAAATTCTTGGTGAAATGGTCTTCAATATAGAATTTTTGCCCCATCAAACTGTCATTTAAACACGGGAGTTGAGGGGCGCCTGGGTGGCACAGTCGTTAAGCGTCTGCCTTCGGCTCAGGGCGTGATCCCAGGGTCCTGGGATCAAGCTCCACATCAGGCTCCTCCACTGGGAGCCTGCTTCTTCCTCTCCCACTCCCCCTGCTTGTGTTGCCCTTCTCGCTGGCTGTCTCTATCTCTGTCAAATAAATAAATAAAATCTTTTAAAAAAAAAAACACGAGAGTTGAATATATACTTGCAAACATTCAAAATGTTTAGCTTCCATGCATTTTTCTTAAAAAGTGTTAGAGGTTTGATTATTTGTTTCGTGTACTGAGTTTGAGAAGTTCTTTGTAGATCTTGGATACAGTCTTTTATCTGTAGTGTCATTTGCAAATATCTTCTCCCATTCCATGGGCTGCCTCTTAGTTGTTTTGACTGTTTCCTTGGCTGTGCAGCAGCTTTTTATCTTGATGAAGTCCCACAAGTTCATTTTTTCTTTTGTTTCTCTTGCGTTTGGAGATGTGTCATGAAAAAAGTTGCTGTGGCCGATGTCAAAGAGGTTGCAGCCTATGTTCTCCTCTAGGATTTTGATGGATTCCTGTCTCACATCGAGGTCTTTCATTCATTTGGAGTTTATCTTTGTGTATGGTGTGAGAGAGTGGTCAAGTTTCGTTCTTTTGCATATAGCTGTCCAATCAAAAAATGGGCAGAAGATATGAACAGATACTTTTCCAATGAAGATATACAAATGGCTAACAAACACATGAAAAAATGTTCAAAATCATTAGCCATCAGGGAAATTCAATTCAAAACCACCTTGAGATACCACCTTACACCAGTTAGAATGGCAAAAATTGACAAGGCAGGAAACAACAAATGTTGGAGAGGATGTGGAGAAAGGGGATCCCTCTTACACTGTTGGTGGGAATGCAGGTTGTTACAGCCACTTTGGAAAACAGCGTGGAGGTCCCTCAAAAAGCTAAAAACAGAGCTACCCTATGATCCAGCAATTGTACTACTGGGTATTTACCCCAAAGATACAAACATAGTGAAGAGAAGGGCCATATGCACCCCAATGTTCATAGCAGCATTGTCCACAATAGCTCAATCGTGGAATGAGCCGAGATGCCCTTCAACAGATGACTGGATTAAGAAGATGTGGTCCATATATACAATGGAATATTACTCAGCCATCAGAAAGAACGATTACCCAACATTTGCAGCAACATGGATGGGACTGGAGGAGATTATGCTAAGTGAAATAAGTCAAGAAGAGAAAGACAATTATCATATGGTTTCACTCATTTATGGAACATAAGAAATAGCAGGGAGATCGGTAGGATAAGGAAGGGAAAAATGAAGGGGGGGTTAACAGAAAGGGGAATGAACCATGAGAGACTATGGACTCTGGGAAACAAACTGAGGGCTTCAGAGGGCAGGAGGGTGGGGACTGGGATAAGCTGGTGATGGGTATTAAGGAGGGCAAGTATTGCATGGAGCACAGGGTGTTATACGCAAACAATGAATCATGGAACACTACATCAAAAACTAAGGATATACTGTATGGTGACTAACATAACATAATAAAAAATTATTATAAAGAAATAAGTGTTAGAGTTTACTATACCAGGAGAAGGAAGATGCGAGCTACAGACACAGGAAACCCTGTGAAGGAAAGCGATAAGAAGAGAAAATTGAAGGGTGCCTGGGTGGCTCAGTCGGTTAAGCATCTGCCTTTGGCTCAGGTCATGATCCCAGAGCCCTGGGATTGAGTCCGGCATTGAGCTCCCTGCTCCGTGGGGAGCATGCTTCTCCCTCTGCCATTCCCCCTGCTTGTGTTCTCTCTCTCTATCAAACAAATAAATAAAATCTTAAAAAAAAAAAAAAAGAGAAGAAGAAGAGAAAATTGAGAGAGCAATCACACTGCAACAGCCAGGAGAGCAATTAGGAGCAACTGGAACAGGGAGAGGGCTCCTACAGAATGTACTCCCAGAGGGGTTCCTGGGTAGCGCAGTCATTAAACATCTGCCTTTGGCTCAGGGCGTGATCCCGGCGTTCTGGGATCAAGCCCCACGTCGGGCTCCTCTGCTGGGAGACTGCTTCTTCCTCTCCCACTCCCCTGCTGTGTTCCCTCTCTTGCTGGCTATGTCTCTGTCAAATAAATAAATAAAATCTTTTAAAAAAAATGTACTCCCAGAGAAGCAGAGCCCTGGGTGTTCCAGAACACTGAAAATATTGATAAAATCTGACAGATTTGTTTGAGCATTATGGGGGAAAATAGTATTAGACACATAGAAAACAAAGTAACTTAGAAAACATATACTCCAGGAAAAAAACAAATGATAATCCTAGACCATCTTTTGGCATAGCAGAAAATTCCTACAAAGTAAAAATAATGTAAAAGGTAGTCTTCATTTAACCAAAATTCTGATATAATTATGTTGGGAGATTGGAGCAAGGGAATTAATCAGAAGGCATGAGGAGGTATTAGTAAGATGAAGTAATAAAAAATATGAATTCTTTGAAGAAAATCAAACAACATATGCTCAGAGAGAAAAGCCACTTGGTAAAACAAAAAGGAAAGGAAATATAAAATCAGACATGGCCTCTGTAAAGTAAAAAGTCTGCTTTAATGAAAGCACAACTCTAAGGAAATCTCTAAAGGTACTTTGCTTACTCACACAGTAAGTGTTTAAATCCCTTCTACAATGTTATAAGAAACCGGAATTAAGAGCTAGTATATTAAACAAAGAACTTTGATGAGCTAACTAATCCCACTGATAACGATGTTCTAAAGTCTGATTCTATGTGAGCCAATTCAGTTCTGTATTGTGACAGATGTCCCTATTTTGTTAGCCTCCCACTCAATGTAAAGATACACGGTCTAGAAGTTTTCTACTTTAACAGGCATGTCTGACTTTCTGCCGTGAAGTTCATAAGACATAGTTTGGATAATTGTGAAAGGTCAAAAATATGACTAATGTAAGAGAAACTGATAGTTTATGAATGTTACTTACTGCTAATCTTGTCAGATATAATGGACTTCAAAAGAAACCTCTGGTGTTTTGAGGGTTTGGTTTTTTCAGGTTTAACTGAATCGGCTGAATCACACTCTAAAATTTCAACATCATTTCCACTATCTGATGTCTCTGCAGTGGTTCAAATAATTTTTTCTGATAATCTTCACACTTAAAACGTGGACGGTTGTGGAAGGTCCAACAGTGGAGAACTGAAAAATCATCAGACAGGAACTGAATGAATAGCAGACCCGCCAGTACGGACCTGTGAGGTTCCTTTCGCCAAGGAAAGAGGACATATTCACAGGTTCAGGGATTAGGATGTGGACATCTTCGGGGGTCTACCACAGCTCGTGAGGAGTCATACATTGCAGAAGTCATATATTGGGGTGGAAGTGCGAGAGGGCAAACTCTGGAAAACAGCTGACATCTACCAAAGCCAAACTGTTGCGGGCCTCTGACCCCGCAATAGCACTCAACATGCAGACCCCGCAGAAACACATACATCGTGCACCAAAAGATACTGAAAAAGCATGTTCGCTTCAGTACAACTCATCATAGATGCAGATTGTAAACTACCCGGATGCTATCAGAAATGGAAGGAACCCTTAAACTGGCATATTCCCACACTGTACTACAATACAGTAAAAGAAGGAACCATCTACAAATACACATAATAAGGGGGATATATCTCACAAAAAATAATGTTAAGTGGAAGAAGCCAGGCACAAGAGTGCACACTATATGATCCCACCCAAAACAGTACAAAACAGGCAAAATTAATATATTTTATTAGAAATTCAGACAAAGTTACCCTTAGGTGGGTGATCAGAACAAGAGATCAGAAGAGTCGGTGACGTTCTGGTTTTTGATCTGATGTTGGTTACACACATGTTCAATTTGTAAAAATTCACTGAGCTGTACACTAACAAGATAGATACACTTTCTTGTGTTTAAATTTCATTAAAAATTTTTTAAATTATGCTACTTTGTTGTTACAGGTGGGACTTCTTTACAAAAATTCATAGAGTGCTATGCTATTTGTCTATTTATTTTTAGAAAGTCTCCCTCATCTCCCTCCACAAAATACCATCGACACCCAGCTAAGGGGATGGGAGACTTATCATTCAGGTCACTGGGGCTGGGTCTAGGAGGGTCTGCCAGAGGCTCCTCATCCCCAATCCCCCTGCTGCTCCTCTTCTCCCATAGATGAATGGATGAATAGATGATAGGTGATAGAGAGATGATAGATAGATAGATAGATAGATAGATAGATAATAGATAGATAGATAGATAGATGATAGATAGATAGATGGCACCTGGGTGGCTTGGTTAAGCATCTGCCTTCGGCTCAGGTCATGATCCCTGGGTCCTGGGATCGAGCCCTGAATCAGGCTCCCTGCTTGGCAGGAAGCCTGCTTCCCCCTCTTCCTCTGCCTGCTGCTCTCTCTGCTTGTGCTCTCTCTCTCTGTGTCAAATAAAATACAATCTAAAAAAAAAAAGATGATAGATGAAAGTAAAAAAGGAAAGGAAGAAGAAGGATTGGAATAATCTTAAGTGAAGGGATTAGAGCCTGAGAATCATCAAAGATCTCGCATTACGGCTGCGGGGGCGGGGTGGTGGTGTTGGATTATGGATTCATTTTGGTGCAACGGGTTCCAAGTGAGTGTGAGACATCATCAATTGCGTCTCCATTTCTCCACCGTAAAAATAGGAATAATATGTGCCCTGTTTACAATCTACAGTTTAGGAAGACACATGCTCTAAGCCAAAATGTGTTAAAAGACTCTTGGGTGAAAACAAGTCTCTGCTTCTCCAGTTTTAATAAGGAGGGATTGCTCTAAGCACCAGTCTCCTGCTCCCCCCTTAACACGCAACCCCCCAGGTGCAGTGAATTTACCTAACTAATGAGCTTGAAATAAAAAACCAGGCAAACACTGCAAGCTCCTCTCTTGCCCTTCCTTCGGAAAGCAGGTGTAAAGAAGCCCCCATTTGGAGTCTCCTTTGAAGTCACAGGAGGAGGCCTCCAAGTGGGGAGACCAGCAGTTTTGAGAGCCCCTTTCCAGTAGTGACGAAGCTAGTATTTTGATCTTCCACCTGCCTAAAAGTTTTGTTTCTCTAGCCCCCCTCTTTTTTTAAGAGCACTGGCCAAAAAAAAAAAAAAAAAAGAAAGAAAAAGTTGGCTCTTTATTGTGTCCTTTCAAATGCCAATGAAAGCTAAAGTATTATTCCCAGACTTGCAATGTATTTTCATTTATAGGCATTACAGTTCTCTCTATATTCAGTTCTAAGCCCGTTCTCTTTCCTTGAACCCTGCTGCCTGTGAAACAATTGTAATGGTTTTCAGGGTCCAAGGTTTAACTCCCGTTCTTTATGTGATGTGTAAATTCAATTTAACAGACATTTTTATGAGGCTGCTATGTGCGAGACACTGCTAGACGTGGGTTGTAGAAAGAGCTGCGTTCTTAAAGCACTGCTTGTATCCAGGACGCTTTTTTACTAGATTTCTTTGTGGAAACTCTCTTCAGGTTCTGTGTCAGCAATGTTAACGGAAAAACAGTATCAGAGGCTTGCGGCTTGTGCTTGTCTAAATGCAGGGGCTAAGTCCTCCTTCCTCACTTTTATATTCCAGGGTGTCATTTGAAGATTTAAATTTCTCGTTCCAATTAGGCTATGACCTTCTGTTTTTGTTTTAAAAATATTAATTGTGGAGTGAGATATCTAATCCTTATTAACCATTATAAAGTAACTATTTAAGTGAAGGAGAATTAACAAAATGAAAAACACCCAACAAAAGCAGTCCAGGTCCTTTTCATTAAGAAAAGTGCCCCAGGCATTTTTATAATTGAGACCTAATTAACAGGTAGCATATAAGTTTCAGGTGTCCAACATAATGACGCAATATAGTCAGTATATTGTAAAATGATCACGGTGAGATCGCCACATATACTTTTTTCCTGTGATAACTTCTGAGATATAACTTCCAAGTAATTTTCCAATACACAATGCTTTATCACCAACTATTGTCATCAAGCTGAACATTACATCCCTGTGACTTATAACTGGAAGCTTGTGCCTCTTGACCTCCTTTACCCGTTTCACCCAGCACCCCACCCCACCTCTGGCATCCACCAAGCTGTTTTCTGTATTTATGAATTTGGGTATTTTTTTTTATTGTTTTTAGATTCCACAGATAGAGGAGATCATATGGGACGTGTGTTTCTCTAATTTCACTTTGCATAATGCCCTCGAGGTCCACCTATGTCATCACAAATGGCAGGATTTCATTCCTTTTTATGTCTGAATAATATTCCATTGTATATAACCTATTTTCTTTATCCGTTCATCCATCGATGAGCATTTAGGTTGTTTCCATGTCTTGACTATTGCTAAATAATACTGTGATGAATATGGAGGCACAGAGATCTTTCTGAGTTAGTGTTTTCATTTCCTTCGGATAAATACCCAGAGTGGAATCGCCGGATTATATGGCAGTTCCCAGAGGTAAAGCCTCACAATTGTGAGAAACTTCTAAGAGTACAAAATATTAAATATTTATCAGTCATGCCTCAGAACAAGCATCGGACTCTGCATCTGATGATGGGGTACAGGTCCTTCCAAAGACCCGGAACTAGATGAGCCCTTTAGCTGCTGCTAAGAATCCCATGAGATTCTATCTCTGCCCAGGCACGGGACTAGGAAAAATGGGGAGTAAATATTAGAGGGATCTGAAACCCAGGAAGCGGGAGAGATCCTGAGAAGCATCCTAGCTGCTCTGATGATTCCACATCTCTTGGTCTGGCTAAACTACATCCTGGGGAACAGAGAGAATGTATGGCTATAATTACTGAACCACTGTGGGTAATCATTGGGAAACCATGGAAAACAGGAGAGGTGCCAGGAGACTGAAGACTGGAAAATGTTGCTCCAATTTTCAGAAGGGGAAGAAGGTATATTTATTGACTTATAGATCACAGAGCTTGACAAAAATCCTAAAATAATTTTTTAAAAGGGTGCGTGAACACTTACCAAAGGAAGCAGTGAAGACCAGAATTAGAATGGCTTCGTGAAGAATAAGTCACTATAGACCAACATCGTTGTTTGCTTTTTGACAGTATTACTGAATCGGTGGATGGAAGAAGACCTATTGTAAAGTAGATTTCAACAAGTTATTAGTAAATTGTTTTATGAGAGCCTTGTGTACCTGATGAAAGAGATGGGCTGGATATTAGAACAATTAGCTGTGGGTGATTGAATAGGATCTCCCATCCCAAGGGTGCAGACTTCCTAATGATGGGCTGTAGTTCTTTCTTCCTGGCCTTGTCCTCATAGGTATTTATCTATGATTTTTACAAAAATCAATATTCCTCAGATTTCAGGTGAAAGTTACAAATCCTTGGGCATGTATCTGTTCATTTTTTTTTTAACATTTATTTGCGAGTGCATAAGCCAGCATGAGTGGGAGGGGCACAGGGAGAGGGAGAGAGACTCTCAAGCAGACTCCATGCTGAGCTCAGAACCCCACACGGGGATCGATATCATGACCCTGAGATCACAACCTGAGCCCAAACAAAGAGTTTGTGCCACCGAGGCATCCCATATTTGTTCATCTTTGAGAGGGTAACCCAAGCTGATTGTTTACTGCCTACATTGCCTTAGATCATACTGTGTATACTGAGTAAATCCAAACCTTCTTCTCTAGCTATAACTGATTGGCCAAGATAACAGTGCATGAGCCAATGCAAATGCCTTGTAAACAACCCTAGGGAGGCAGAAAGACAGCCTTGAGATGGTTTGACCTCCAAAAAGTCTTCCTTTTGTGGGCTTCCCATATTAGATGCATGCAAATAGACCTAATCAAATATTGTCATTGGAAAGATGATAAAGAATACATGTCTTTTTTTGTTTGTTTTAAAACAATTTTGTATTTTTTTTCAAGATTGCAGTTATCATTTTCATTTTTGTAAGCAATGGCATTTTATACACAAATCTATATAAGTCCTTCCTTAAATATATCATACAAATTTTTTTTTCTCTCCAAGTGGTTTAGCACATTCCCCATTTGTTTCTGTTACTGCCTAAGGTAACACGCCAAAAGCTGAGAAGCCCAACTAGTAATGAACATGATTCTTGACTAATATCCCATGAATGAGGTAGGTAGATCTTTGCTTTAAAATGTTTATTTTATTTTTTTAGCTTTAGTGAGTGTAACTGACAACAGGATTGTAATACTTAAAGTGTACAATGTGCTGACCTCATATACATACACGTTGTGAAAGGATTCACACACTTGAAGAATAAAATTAAACCCTGTAGCTTAGGAGTCTAGTTCTTATCAGGCCTGCTACTCCAAAATAATAGGACCCAGGGTGACCATTTTTGTAATCTCCATCAACAAAGGGAATTTGCCTGTGTCCTTGTGATATTAAAGGGACAGTCTTATCACATGCTTCTCAAATTTCAGAAGAAGGCTTGTTAATGTGATCTACAGAATTAAGACTTACAAAGGTTAACATGTTGGAAAAATAGGCCTATTGAGCGAGAAAAGAGAAAGTAAACAGAAAACAATCTTTAGATACTTTAGATTCACCATGCCATTTAACAGGAACAAATGGTAAACTTCACTCTACAGAGAGCATATTTCAAATGAGGCCGGTTAGATTTAACTTTCAACGCATCTTCTTTTCATAGACTCTTTCCAAAGAGGCCATGTAGGGCCATAGTAATAGGATTGCCAAATAAAATACAGGATGTCCAGTTAAGTTTGAATCCCAAATGTCCCATGGGTCCTATATTTCTATTTGCTAAATAAACCCTACACAGGGAGGAATGAGGAATGGACAACAGGGGGATCATCCTCTCTGGCTTGTGGTGGTCTTAGATCCATAGATGGGACCTCCACATCCTCCAGGCCTCAGCAACAGCCCTGTCCATCCCAAGGGGGACCTCCTACAGCACCGGGACCCCGACTCCAGGGAGAATATGGATGCGATTCTGTCCTCCTCACTCAAGGGTCAATGCCAGGCTTCACTGGCACTTTGCCATCTCCTCCCCTGTTCCCTGCTCTGCAGGACTAGTGTTGGGAGTGTGACAGGAAACAGTGCCAGCAAGGACCTGGCCAATCGGGAAACCTCAGCTACCAAGGAACATTCAGACTGAGATCAAAGGGCTGCGAGCAGCTGAGGGTCTATTACTGAAAGTATTACCACCTCAGCAAGAAGCTGGAGCTGGTGTTACATGTGTGCCATTACCAGGAGCGAGCTGTGAAGCTGAAAGACACTTCGCTAGATGGTCAGTAATACAATGAATTTTGACCCATCATTCTAAGAGAAGTCTATACATACCATTCCATTCTCTCCATTGAAAATATTACCAAACTGCTGTGATAGGATGAGGCAGTCAAAGAAAGTACAGCCAAAAAAAAAAAAAAAAGTAGTTTAGACGTGTCAAGAGTTAACTTATTAAAATTAAAATATTTTCTAGACTTGTGACACTTATAACAAGATTTACCATCACATATTTTTAGCTTATTGTAATTTCTAAGAAATACTATATTTGTATCTAATTTTTATTGACAATGTTGTAAAGGCCCTCAAAATTGTATGAGCTTTAGGCTCCATAAAACCTGAATAGAATTAACCAATAAAATAAAACTAAAAGCTATAGCTAAAGGAAAGCATGAACAGAGTACAAATGGTGGCAATCGATGGTTCTGAGAGTCCATTATGTTTTAGGTTCAGTGCTAATGAAGATAGCTGGTATTTATAAAGACCTCTGTCTCCCAAGTGCTGTGTAAAGAGCTTAACCCACATCATGGTATTTAATCAGCATAATAGGAGAAAATCACTCATCACTCAAGTTACCTTAAGTCCAAAAGGACTTACAGGAACATTTAAGTATCTTTTATTTCACTATTATAAAAAGAAGCATCAACAATGTATTGATCCAGAAGAATTTCTGGGATTTCATTTTTCACTGGGAATGGATTCTGTCACGGCCATAATTTGGTGAGGTAACCGCCTGTCTGAGGATGGAAGAGCATGGACCATATGTGAGCCAAAAGCAGACCGAATCCAGCTCCCTGTGGTGTCAGCTGGCCTATTCAGCTAAACGAGGTGAAAATCTCCCTATCTGATTTTTTTTTTCTATCCTTTATATCCAAAAGAATCTTGACAGGTACAACTTTCTGAAGGGGAAAAATTTACTATTCTGGAATCATAGTGGTTTCTGCATCTAATAGTATAGAGTGGTGCTAGTTATTAAAAAAGTTTTCTACAAATCCGACCAAAACTTAGACCATATATATACAGCCTTAGGTAAAGGTCAACAAAAGCAAATTCAGTGACTTACTATTGCTCACCCTTCACTCGCCCTCTCCTTCACACGTGTTCATGCCTAGATCAAGTTGGTGGCAACAGCAATGCACACACGTCCTCCACAAAGCACCTGATGCAGAAGGTGGGAGGGAAGGCTTGCAGCAGGGACCGGGTGAAAGTGAGGATGAAGACAACATTATTAGGAATAATCCTCTTTGGGGATAACCAGGATGATGAGAATGAAGGAAAGGAAGGAAGCTGAACTAAATCTGAAACAAAGGTTTCCAAAAAGGACAAGAAATTGAGATCAGTGAAAATGAACGAAGTTATATAATAAAAGAAACAGGAAAGGCAAAATGTGCCAGTATGGATCCTGGAGGGTGTAGTCAAAAGATTCGAGGCCAGATAACCTGATAGATGGAGGACCTCTGATGAGAAAAAGAAAAGACATGAAGACCTTCCATCCTCTAATGCCTTTCTCTCTTTTTTTTCAGGGTTCTGCCAAATGTTAGTTAGAAGTATGGTCATGAGCTAGACACTTCATTTCTTGACACCAAGGTGCTCAAGTGATGAAAGAGGGGCCTTGGAGCAATAAATGGTTAAAAGTGACGTGGCAGGAAGAATTCCATGGTTCCAAAATGTCTTCTCCCTGAAGCATATATTCCGAATTATCTCCTCAATGTGAGAATGGTTAAGACTGAATATGATCAGTGTCACTTCTGTAATTAGGCTACTTAATAAAAGAAAAAGTTGAAGGGATTTTGCAGATGTAATCAAGTCCCAAATCAATTTATTTTCAGTTCATCAAATGGGAGATTAGCCATGGTGGGCCTGGCCTAAGCAGGTGAGTCTTTCAAAGGTTTTGGGCTCTTCCTGAAGATAGGGATTAAAAAGGTGAGAGTGTGATAGATCTGTGGAGCATCCCAATGTATGGAGGGGACCATATGGCAAGAGCCTGACAACGGCATCTAGGAGTTAAATGCAGTCCCCCCCCAATATCTAGCAAGAAAACAGACTTCTCTCCTACAACCACAAGGAACTAAGTTCTTCTGGCAACCTGAATGATGTTGGAAGCCGATCTTTCCCTAGTCAAGCCTCTAGGTGAGAATGCAGCTGGCTGATTTCCACCGTTGTGAGAACTTTAGCAGAGGATCTGGCTAAAATGTGCCAGACTCCTGACCTATTGATTGTGAGAGGATACATCTGTGTTCTAAGCAGCTATGTTTGTGGTCATTTTTTTCCACAGCAATAGAAAACTGGTAAAATTGGGAAACTAAGTTTCTACTTTATCTTAGACAAATTTTAAATAATGTTTTTCTCTTGGCTATCTGAATCCAGAGCAGCAACTAAATTGGAACTAAAACATACACTATATATGTCTAAAAGCCTTGTTCTGTAGTGTGACCTTAATTGTACCTCTCTGTACTAATTGAGAATATGTTAGGAAAAGCTGTTTGTGATAAGTACGTGTGATGTGCACCTAGAACTGAAATGGTTTCGTCTTAAAGTAGAATATAAGGATTTAAAAGATGCATTATAAAGATTACCTAATTCAGAGTGAAAATACCACTGCTAAAAAGGCCATTTTATTTGATACTAAACCAGAAAGAAGGAGGGAAAGATGGAAAGAAGAGAGGGAAGAGGAAGGAAGAAAAATCAAAATCTAAGTTGAACCTGAAAAGTCAACTTTCTATTACTCTAGGTCTCACACTGGCATGTGGAAACTCTTGAATGCATAAACAGCATAGTTTTTATTTACCAGAATATTTCTACTGATGCAACTTTTCATAAAGGGAATGGAATTCTTAATCTATTCTTTATGCCTGCTTTTTATGTCTGAGAAGTAAATTCTCTTACTCTCCTAAGCTGCTATAGGACGACTTTTACAATTTTGGTACCAAACTGTGGCCCTCCTAATGCCACCTCGCTGACACAGGAAATAGGAGGGGAGGTGGGGGATTGGAGACAGACCATGGTCTCCAACAATTGCCCTCAAAAGTTCTTTTGAAAAATTTGCAAAACAATTCATGCAAGTGGGAGTCCTAAAGCTTAAACTTCATTAGTTTTGCAGAAAGAAAAAAAGAGTTGCCTCTGAGTGACTGAATGCATGAAAGATCTGAAGTTGGTATGAAAGTCTTCAATTGCTACAGTCTCCACAGACACATCAACTAGAAATGCATGCTTATTGCCTCATGCCGCTGGGACTTTGTGGGGAATTGTTATTCTTTATTGCAGTAATAGCTAACTAATACAGATACCAACAAGGAGACTTGTTTTCTGTTCTCTAATCTTTCTTTTTTCTTTTTAAAATAATCTGGGGGCGCCTGGGTGGCACAGCGGTTAAGCGTCTGGCTTCGGCTCAGGGCATGATCCCAGTGTTATGGGATCGAGCCCCACATCAGGCTCCCCGCTATGAGCCTGCTTCTTCCTCTCCCACTCCCCCTGCTTGTGTTCCCTCTCTCGCTGGCTGTCTCTCTCTCTGTCAAATAAATAAATAAAAATCTTTTTAAAAAAATAAATAAAATAAAATAATCTGGTAGTGTTAAGTGTTAAGTGTAATGTACAGAGGCTGCCAAAGTGGACAGCATCACGTGTATGGAAATTAGATCATCCCTTTATCAATAGGAAGAACCAAGTAAGGGTATAAGTGTGCATCCATTACACACTAAATGTGTCTAATTTAGAGCCTCAAAATACTAGCATCCTCTTTAGAACATCCCCTTGTTTGACATTTTCTCATTAGAATGCTTTTGGTTATTCCCAAAACTTCATAGAATATCCATGTATCCCAATACAAAATTTGGGGCTAATAATTTTTATAGAAAATTTATGTTCCAAAAGTCAGTACATCATTTTAAATCAACATGCAGATAAATTCTTGTTATATCCCGAATGCAATTAGTTGTAAATCAGAAGCACGTTGCTCTTTTGCAAACCACCTCAGAGTCACAAAGGGTATGTGTAATGTGTTACCAACAACCATACTAATTTGCTTAATGATCAGGAAACGTCTTAAACATTTTCTTCCAGATAGCAGTTACTTACATATAGGTGCTTTTATATGGTGGTGGTAGGTTTGGGGAAAGGGCTGGAGATTTGGGGTTGATGGATAATAAAATTTTTATTTTACAGGAAATAGATTTCCAGTTAATGTTTTCAAAACTAACATCTGGTTTTCATGAACAGATAATTAACATTAAACAGAAAGTGTCATTGTTTTTGTTTTTAACATTAAACAGAAAGTGTCATTTGTTTTTGTTTTAATAAATTTTGAAAAATGTTTCAGATATTATCTCCAAATTGTTACCTTTGGCCCATTGTCACTCTGGAACTTTTGGAACTCTGATTAAACATGTTTGACCTTCTCATTCTCTGTGACGTGAATGGATTCTTAATTTGTTTCTGTCCATCTTTTTGTCCTGCAGTCTGTACAATTTCCTCTGTTTCTTGTTTCTAATTCTTTGTGTCCAATCTGTTAAACTTATTTAGTGAAATCTTAAAATTTTTAATGTATTTTTTCACATCTGAAAGTTCAATTTGGATCATTTTCAAATCTATCACTTTTTCTTTTCCCTGCAAATACCTTTGTTTGCATATCATTGCTTGAAAAATAATTCATAATGTACTTTGTCTGACTTTTTAAAACTTTATGCTATATTTTTAATCTTTTTATGGAGCTGAAGCATTAAAAGTATATTTTAAAAGGAGATATAGAAATTTTACCGTACAGCCTTTTTTTATGTCTGAGTATCTTTCTAAATTGAGACATAACTGATGTAAACTGAAACTAATATAACGTTATATAACCTCTTTCTATGTATGTATATGTTGCAAAATGATCACCACAATAAGTTTAGTTAACATCCATCATCACTAAATTTGTTATAATTTTTTTTCTCGTGAAGAGAGAACTTTTAAGCTCTACTCTCAGCAACTTTCATTTTTTTTTCTAAGATTTTATTTGGCAGAGAGCATGAGTGGGTGGGGTGGGGAGGGGTGGCTGGGGGTAGGAGGAGGGAGAGGGAGAAGCAGGCTCCCCGCTGAACAGGGAGCCCACCCTGGGATCATGACCTGAGCCAAATGCAGACACTTAACCGACTGAGCCACTCAAATGGCTCAGAAACTTTCAAATATACAGCACGATATTTTTAACTATAGTCACCACGCTGTACATCACATCCCCAGAACTCATTTTAACTGGAAATTTGTACCTTTTGACCACTATCACTAACGTCGTCTACATCCCAGGACTTGCCTCTGGCAACTACCAATCTGTTCTCTGTATTTGAGTTATGTTTTCTTTTTATATTTCACATGTAAGTGAAATCGTGCAGTATTTGTCTTTTCAGTCTGACTTCTCTGACATAGAATATTGCTCTCAGGGCCCATCCATGTTGTTGCAAATAGCGGGATTGCCTCCTTCTTTATGACTGAACACTACTCCTTCATTGCGTATGTCTGCCACATTGTCTTTATCCATTCATCCACTGGTGAGCACTTAGGTTGTTTTCACATCGTGACTATTGTAAATAATGCTTCAATGAACGTGGGCGTGCAGACGTCTTTTTGAGTTCATGGTTTCATTTCCTTTGTATAAATACCTAGTATGGAATGCTGTACCACATGGTGGCGCTATTTTTAATTTCTTGAGGAAACTCCAAGCTATTTACATTGTGCCTGTAACAATTTACATTCCTGCCCGCCATGCACAAGCATTCCCTTTCACCACATCTTTGTCACTTATTTCTCGACATTTTGATAATAACATTCTAATAGGTGTGAGGTGGTAGCTCATCGTGGTTTTGGTTTGCGTGTCCCCGATTAGGGAGCTTGACAACCTTTGCCATCTGTGTGTCTTCTTTGGAAAAATGTCTATTCGGATCCTCCACTTGTTTTTTAATCCTATTTTATTTTTCATTGCTATTGAATTGTATGGGTTCTTTACATATTTTTGATATTTACCCCTTATCAGCTATATGGTTTACAAATATTTTCTCCCATTCTGTAAGTTACCTTTTCATTTCATTGATGGTTTCCTTTGCTTTTTACTTTGATATAACTCCCCTTGTTCTTGCTTTTGTTGTCTTCGCTTTTGGTGTCAAATCAAAAACAAAACCCGAAAAACTCCAAGACCAATGACAAAGAGCTTACTGCCTATGTATTTTTCTAGATGTTTTATGGTTGCAGGTTTCATATTCATGTCTTAGTTAATTTTTATGTATGGTGTAAGATAGTGGTCCAGTTTCATTCTTTTGCACATGGCTGTTGAGTTTTCCCAACACCATTTATTAAAGAGACCGTCCTTTTCTATTGTATATTCTTAGCTCCTTTGTTACAAATTAATTGATCATATAAGCATGGATTTATTTTTGTGATCTCTATTCCATTGATCTATATATCTAGGGTTTTTGTTTTTGTTTTCATTATTTTAAGGATTTTATGTATTCATTGGAGAGAGAGAGCACAAGCAGGGGGAGCAGTAGGCAGAGGAAGAGGGAGAAGCAGGCTCGCTTCTAAGCAAGGAGTCTGATGTGGAGCTTGATCCCAGGACCCCGAAATCATAACCTGAGCCAAAGGCAGACACCGAACTGACTGAGCTACCCAGATGCCCCATCTATGTATCTGTTTTTCTGCTAATGCCATATTATTTAATTACTATAGATTTGTAAGATTGTATGAAATTAGAGAATGCAATGACTGGAACTTTCTTCTTTCTTGATGTTTTTTGGGCTACTTAGGGTCTTTTGTGTGGTTCCATACAAATCTTAGGTTTATTTGTTCTATTTCTTTGAAAAATGCCATTCAAATTTTCGATAGGAATTGCTTTGAATATGTAGATTGCTTTGAGTAGTATGGACATTTTAATAATATTCTTGCGATCAATGAGCTTGGAATATCTTATTTGTCTCTTAAATTTTTTTCATCAACATCGTATAGTTTTAGTATACTGGTCTTTCACCTCTTTGGTTAAATACTTTCTTTTGGATGCAATTGCATCCAAGTGGTATTGTTTTCTTAATTTCTCTTTCTGATGGTTCATTATTAGGGTTAGAAACACAACAGATTTTTTGTATATTGATTTTTATATTCTACAACATTACTGAATTTGCAGGTTCTAATGTTTTTTTTGGTGGAGTTGTTAGGGTTTTTTATATATAAAATGTCTTCTGCTAATAATGACAGTTTTATTTCTTCCTTTCCAATTTGGATGACTTTTATTTGCCTAATTGCTCTGGCTAGAATTTCCAATACTATGTTGGCTAAAAGTGGCAAGCATGGGCAGTCTTGTCTTATTCCTGATCTTGCAGGATAGTTTTTTGCTATTGAGTATGTTAGCTACAGGCTTGTTATATTTAGCTTTTACTATGTCAAAACAATAAGCTGAAACTTAGCTGAAACTTTTTATTGTAAGTAAAGGTTGCATTTTGTCACATGCTTTTTCTGCATGTATGGAGATGACCCTATGATTTTTATCCTTCATTTTGTTGTCCTTCATTTTGTTATCACATTGACTTTTCTGGATATTGAATTATCTTGCATCATTGGAATAAATCCCACTTGAGCATGGTGTATGATCCTTTTAATGTAATGCTGCATTCTGTTTATCAATGTTTTATTGTAAATTTTTGCATCTATGTTCACCAAGGATATTGACTTGTAACACTTTTTTCTTGTAGTGTCTGTGTTTGGTTTTGGTATCAGGGTAATGCTGGCCTCATAAAATGATTTTGGAAGCATTTCTTCCCTTCTGTTTTTTGGAAGGGTTTGAGAAGATTTGTATTAATTCCTCTTTCAGTGCTTGGTAGAATTCACCAGTGAAGCTATCTAGTCCTAGACTTTTATGGGGAGGCTTTTGATTACTGATTCTATCTCCTTACTAATAATCAGTGTGTTCATATTTCCTATTTTTCATGATTTAGTAAGTTGTTTCCAGGAATTTACCACTTCATCTATGTTGTCCTACTGGGTGGAAAAATTGTTCATAGTCTCAGATTTTTTGTACTTCTGTGGTATCAGTTGTAATGTCTCCTCTTTCATTCTTGATTTTGAGTTGTCCCTTTTCCTTGGTGAGTCTAGCTAAGATTTGTTTATATTGTTTGTCTTTAAAAAAAATTCTTCATTTCATTCATCTTTTTAATTCTTTTAGTCTCTCTGTTCTGATCTTTATTGTTTACTTCTTTCTAACTTTTAAAAAGATTTTATTTAAGAGAGAGAGAGAGCAAGCATGAGCAGGGGGGAGGGGCAGAAACAGGCTCGCCAATGAGTAGGGAGCCCAATGCTGGGCTCAATAATGACCTGAGCCAAAGGCAGGTGCTTAACCGACTAAGTCACCCAGGGGCCTCCTACTTCCTTCTAACATGAAGCTTAGTTCTTTTTCTAGTTTCTTGAAGTCTGTAATTACGTTGTTAATTTGAGATCTTTCTTGTTCCTTGATGTAGGCTTTTATCACATGAACTTCCCTCTTAGAACTGCTTTTGCTGCATCCCATAAGTTTCTGTATGTTGTATTTCCATTTCCATTGGTCTCAAGATATTTTTCCCTTTTGTTGTCTTCTCAGACCCATTAGCTGTTAAGTAGCATGTTATTTAATCTCCACGTATTTGTGAATTTTTAACTTTTCTTCTTATACTTTATTTCCAGTTTCATACCATTGTGATCAGAAAAGATGCTTGACTGTGGTCCATATATACAATGGAATATTACTCAGCTATCAGAAAGAACGAATTCTCAACATTTGCTGCAACATGGACGGCACTGGAGGAGATAATGCTAAGTGAAATAAGTCAAGCAGAGAAAGACAATTATCATATGATTTCTCTCATCTATGGAACATAAGAACTAGGATGATCGGTAGGGGAAGAAAGGGATAAAGAAGGGGGGTACTCAGAAGGGGGAATGAAACATGAGAGACTATGGACTATGAGAAACAAACTGAGGGCCTCAGAGGGGAGAGGGGTGGGGGATTGGGATAGACCAGTGATGGGTAGTAAGGAGGGCACGTATTGCATGGTGCACTGGGTGTTATACGCAACTAATGAAGCATTGAACTTTACATTGGAAACCGGGGATGTACTGTATGGTGACTAACATAATAAAAAATCATTAAAAAAAAAAGATGCTTGATATTATTTCAGTGTCCTTAAATTTATGAAGACTTGTTTTGTGCCCTAACATATGATCTACCCTGGAGAATGTTCTTTGAGTTCTTGAGAATAATGTGTGGATGAAATCTTTTGTAAATATCTAAGTCAATCAGGTCTAATGTGTCATTAAGACTACTGTTTCTATATTGATTTCTGTCTAATTCACACATCAATGAAGGTGGGGTAATAATGTCCCCTACTCTTACTGTATTGTTGTCTCTTTCACCTTTTAGGTCTATTAATATGTGCTTTATATATTTGGGTGCTTCTATGTTGGCTGCATAAATATTTACAAATGTTATATCCTCTTCTTGGATTGACCCCCTTTATCATTATGTATGGTCTCCTTTGTTTCTTACTATAATCTTTGTCTTAAGCTTATATTTTTTTTCTTGAAATTCTTATTTTGTCTATCCATTCTTCTGAGCTCAGTAATATCTTTCATGATGTTTTCAACTCTTCATTAGGTTAATCAGTTATGTTCATTTTACGAGTTCCTGTTATTTTGCTTGGAACATATTCCTGTTTATTTTCCTTTAACTCTCTGTGTTCTCTATGCATCAGATACAACTCCTGCCTCTCCCTGTCTTTTTTTTCTTCCTAATTAGCTTTATGCTCTGGGATGTTTATCACAGCAGTATGTGTAACAAAATTAAATTCAAAACAACTATTAAGGTAAATGTCCAAAATTTGAAGTTGGTTAAAAATACATGGTTCTGCTTTTGATCAGGAACTATGAAGAATTTAAGAGTGATGGTTATAAGCAGTGATGTTGACAATTGTTAAAAACAAAAACCAGTAGGTTATCAAAGTATATATTCCGGATGCTGTGTCTAACAATATAACCGTACCACACAACTAGAAACATGCCGGAAAGAACACATGGCAACATGCCACCGTTAATAGTCAGCCCTTGTGAGAGGTGGAATGACTGATCACCTCTACTTCCGTAATTTATGTTTTCAAATTTTCTACAAATGCACAACCACAATAAAAAAAATTTATCATAAAATGTTCAGTCATCTAAAAACGACTTTCCTTTTTTCAGTGATTATTTTTTGTACTTAATTTTTTTAAATTGAGGTATAGTTGACACACAATGTTCCTTTAGTTTCAGGTGTAAAATCTAGTGATTCGACAAATCTGTATCTAATGCTCAGCTCACCACGACTGTCGCTACTGTCACTATAAATTCTACCACCGCGCCATTGACTATATTCCCTAGGTTATACGTTTTATTCCTGTTATTTATTCATTCCGTAACTGGAGGTCTAGATCTCCCACTCCCCTCTACCCATTTTACCCATTCCCCTCACCACCTACCTCAGCCTTCTGGCAACCATTAGTTCTATTTATGGGTCTATTTCTGCTTCTTGTTTGTTTGTTTTGTTTTTTAGAATCCACATGTATGTGAAATCATACGGTATTTGTCTCTTTTGTCTGACTTCTTTCACTAAGCATTAATATCCTCTAGGTATCTCCATGTCATCAAAACTTGCAAGAACTCTTTCTTTTTTATGGTTGAGTAATATACTTCTGTGCATATACACACACATCTTTATCCCTTTATCAATGGAAACTTGGGTTTCTTCCATATGTTGGCTATTGTGAATAATGCTGCAATGAATATAGGGATTTAATTACTGTTTTTGCTTTCTTTGGGTAAATACCCAACAGTAGAATTACTGGATCAAAAGGTATATTTCTATTTTGTTTTTTTGAGGAACCTTCATACTGTTTTCCATAGTGGCTATACCAATTTACATTACCACCAACCATGCACAAGGATTTTTTTTTAATCTCTAGATCGTCACTAACACTTACTTCTTTTTTATCCTAGCCATTCTGACAGGTATAAGGGGATATCTCATTGTGGTTTTGATTTGCGTTTCCCTGATGATGAGTAATGGTGAACAGGCTTTATTGTTCTATTGGCCATCTGTATGTCTTCACTGGAAAAAAATATCTATTCAGTCCTCTGCCTATGTTTTAATCAAATCATTTGGGTTTTTTGATGGTGGATTGTATAAGTTCTCTATATATTTTGGATATATTAATTCCTTACTTGATACATCATTTGCAAATATGTTCTGCCATTCAATAGGTTGCCTTTCAGTTTTGTTGGTTTCCTTCACTATGAAAACACTTTTTATTCTAATGTAGTCCCAATAGTATATTGTTTTTGTTTTCCTTGCCTGAGAAGACTTATCTAGAAAGACTGTTGCTGAGGCTAATTTCATAGCAAATACTGCCCATGTTTTCTACTAGGAGTTTTATGGTCTCAGGTCTCATATTTAGGTCTTATATCCATTTTGGGTTTATTTTTGTGTATGGTGTAGGAAAGTGGTCCCACTTCCTTCTTTTGCATGTAGTTATCCAAGTTTCCCAGCACCATTTGTTGAAGGGACTATCTTTCTCCCATTTTTTTTTCTTGCCTGCTTTGTCATGGTTGAATTAATTGACTGTAGTCGTGTGGGTTTGTTTCTGGGCTGTCTCTTCTGTTATAGTCATCTATGTGTTTGTTTTTGTGCTAGTACCACCCTGTTTTGATTACTACAGTTTTGTAGTATGTCTTAATTTGAGATTGTGATACCTCCAGCTGTGGTTATCTTTCTCAGGATTGCTTTGGTTATCCAGGGTCTCTTGTACTCCATACAAATTATAATATGATTCTAGTTCTGTGAAAAATGCTTATTGGTATTTTAATAAGATTCTGTAGATTGAATCTATAGATTGCTTTGGGTAATATGGACATTTTAACAATACTAATTTTGGGGGTGCCTGGGTGGTTCAGTTGGTAAAGTGTTTGCCTTCGGCTCAGGTCATGATCTCAGGATCCTGGGACCAAGTCCCATGTTGGGCTCCTTGCTCAGCGGGGAGCCTGCCTCCGCCATCCCCCCACCCCTGCCGTCTCTGCTGCCCCTGCTTGCATGCGGTCTCTCTCTGACAAATCTTTAAACAAAGAAAAACAATACTAACTCTTCCAATCCATGAGAATGAACTATCTTTCCATTTGTTAGTGTTGCCTTCAATTTCTTTCATCAATGTTTTATAGTTTTCAGAGTACAGGGCTTTCACTTTCTTGGTTGAGTTTATTTTCTTTTCAGTGCAGTTGTACATGGAATTGTTTTTTTAATTTCTCTTTCTTCTATTTAGTTATTAATGTATAGAAACATAAAAAGATTTCTGTATATTTTGTATCCTGCAATTTTACTGAATTCATTTATTATTTCTAATACTATTTGGTGGAGCCTTCAGGAATTTTTTTTTTAAAGATTTTATTTCTTTATTCGACAGAGATAGAGACAGCCAGCAAGAGAGGGAACACAAGCAGGGGGAGTGGGAGAGGAAGAAGCAGGCTCATAGCGGAGGAGCCCGATGTGGGGCTCGATCCCGTAATGCCGGGATCGTGCCCTGAGCCGAAGGCAGACGCTTTAACCGCTACGCCACCCAGGCGCCCCACCTTCAGGAATTTTTATGTAGAGTATTTCATCTGCAAGTAGTGACAGTTTTACTTCTTCCTTATAAATGTAGTGGAGTTTTATTTCTCGTTGACTGTACGGTGGCTAGGATTTACAGTACTATATTGAATAAAAGTGGTGAGAATGAACTTGCTGTGTTGTTTGATCTTTAGAGGAAAAGCTTTCAGCTTTCCCCCATTGAGTATGATGTTCACTGTGGGGTTTTCATATATGGCCTTTACTATGTTGGTGTATATTCACTCCAAATCCACTTTGTTGAGAGTATTTATCATAAATCGATGTTGAATTTTGTCAAAGGCTCTTTCTGCATGTATTGAGGTGATTGTATAATTTTTATCCTCAGTTTTATTAATGTAGATTATCATTGATTTGTGAGTACTGAACCATCTTTGCATCCTCAGAATAAATCTCACTTGATCATGGTGAATAATCCTTTTAATGTATAGTTGAATGCAGCTTGCTAATATTTTATTAAGAATTTTGCATCTTGGGGCGCCTGGGTGGCACAGCGGTTAAGCGTCTGCCTTCGGCTCAGGGCGTGATCCCGGCGTTATGGGATCAAAGCCCCACATCAGGCTCCTCTGCTGTGAGCCTGCTTCTTCCTCTCCCACTCCCCCTGCTTGTGTTCCCTCTCTCGCTGGCTGTCTCTATCTCTGTCAAATAAATAAATAAAATCTTAAAAAAAAAAAAAAAGAATTTTGCATCTATGTTCATCTGGGATATTGGCCTGTAGTTTCCCTACTTTTTGTAATGTTTTGTCTGATTTTGGTATCACAGTAATTCTGGCTTTATTTTAACTCTTCTCTAAATGTTTAGTAGAATTTACCTGTGAATTCATCTGGTCCTAGATTTTTGTTTGTTGGAAATTTTTGATTACTGATTTTATTACATTACTAGCAATCTGTTGCAACATTCTATTTCTTCCTGATTCAGTTTTGGATTAATATGTTTATATGAATTATCAGTTTCTTCTAGGTTGTCAAAATTTTTGGCATATGATTTTTTCGTAGCATTCACTTACAATCTTTTGTCTTGGTGTGGTGTTGGTTGTTACTTTTTCATTTCCTATTACCTTTATTTAGGTCCTCTCCTTTTTCTTCCTGATTCTGGCTAAATTTTTAGAAATTTTGTTTATCTTTTCAAATAATCAGTTCCACTGTTTCCTTGATCTTTTCTACTGTGTTTTAGTCTCTGTCATTTATTTCTGCTCTGATCTTTATTATTTCCTTCCTTTTACTAACCTTGGGCTTTATTTTTCTTGTTCTAGTTCCTTTAGGTGTAAGGTTAGGTTGAGGTTTTTCTTGTTTCTTGAAGTAGGCCTGTATCACTATAAATTCCTCTCTTGGAGCTGGTTTTTCTGTGCCAAAGATTTTGAACCATTGTGTTTTCATTTGCTTTGTCTCCATGTATTTTTTTTTTACTTCCTTTTTGATTTCTTCATTGACCCAAGCTGTTTAGTAGCATGATAACATAAACATAAAGCATTAGTAGTTTAACATTGTTTGGTATCAGTGATTGATTTTTTTTTCTTGTGATTGACTTATAGTATCATACTGTTGTCATCAAAACAAATATGATTCAATCTTCTTAAGTTTCTTAAAACTTGTTTTGCAGTCTAACATGTGATCTATCTTGGAGAATGTTCCATGTGCACTTGAAAGAATGTGTATTCTGTTTTTGGATGAAATGTTCTGCATATACCTGTTAAGTCTTTCAGGTCTAATGTGTTGTTCAAAGCCACTGTTTCCATGTTGATTTTTCTATCTGGATGCTCTATCCATGGATGTAAAGTCCCCTACTATTACTGCATTACTATCAGTTTCTCCCTTTTTGTCTGTTGAGAACTGTTTTATGTATATGGGTGCTCCAATGTTGGGTGTGTAGATATTTACAATTGTTATATCCTCTTTTTGGATTAATCCCTTTCTCATTATGTAATACTCTTTTTTTGTCTCTTGTTACAGTCTTTGTTTTAAAGTCTATTGTGTCTGATACATGTAGTACTACCCAGCTTTCCCCCACTTCCATTTGTATGGAATATCTTTTCCCATCCTTTTCTTTTCAGTTGTATGTATCGTAAGTCTGAAATGAGTCTCGTGGAGGCAGAGTACAGATAGGTCTTATTTTTTTTATCCATTCTGCTATCCTGTGTTTTTTACTGGAGCATTTAGACTATTATGTTTAAAGTAATTATTGATAAATATGGCTATTGCCATTTTGTTAATTATTCTCTGGTCATTTTGTAGTTCTTCTCTGTTCCTTTCTTCTCTTCCTCTCTTCTGTTGAGATTGATGAGTTTCTTTAGTAGTATACTTAGCTTTCTTTCCCTTTTCTGGGGGGATCAGTTACATGTTTTGAGTTTATGGTTTCCATGGGGTTCATATGCCATCCTAAGTACGTAACAGTCTATGTTAAGTTGATGTCCCTTAAGTTCACACTCATTCTAAAAGAACTTTTTTTACTGTCCTTTCCACATTTTATGTATATTTTGTCATATTTTACATCTTTTTATTTATAATTTTCTTCTAGTTATGGCCTTTTATTTTCCACTTAAATAATTCTTTTTAACATTTCTTGTGATGGTGTTTTAGTGGTGATAAACTCCTTTAACTTTTGAAAGAGGGAAACTCTTTCTCTCCTTCAGTTCTGAATGATACCCTTGCCAGGTAGAGTGTTCATGGTAGTAGTTTTTTCCTTTCAGCACTTTGAATATATCGTGCCACTCTGTTCTGGCCTGCGAAGTTTGTGCTGAAAAATGAGCTGATAGCCTTAACAGGTTTCCCTTGTATACAACTTCTCTCTTGCTGCTCTTAAAATTCTCTTTATCTTTAATCTTTGACATTTTAATTATCATGTGTCATGCTGCGGACCTCTTTGGGTTCATCTTGTTTGGAACTCTCTGTCCTTTCCGAAGCTGGATGTCTATTTTCTTACCCCAGTTAGGGAAGTTTTCAGCTATTACATAAGTTTACTGCCCCTTTCTCATTTGGAGTATAGTCACCTCTCTCCTCATTTGGTTGACTTTCTGCGTTTATTTCTATGAATTAAGCAGTACAGCTACTTCTCCTAAATTTGAAGGAATGGTCTTGTGTACCATCGTTCCCTTTGTAGCCTGTGTGTCGCTGGTGACTGGGTAGTTGGCTGGAGCTGTGGCTGGCATAGGGTGGGAGACCTGGGCACTTGGCTGAGGCTGCCCTGGTGGGATAGCCAGAGCTAAAGTGGGCCTGGACTGGGGTGGTCCTGGGGCTCTCTGCAGAGAGGGTGTCCTGGCTGGACAGCTGAAGCTGAAATGGGTGAAAGCTGGAGCATTCCAGGGTACTTCATGCAGGGGGTGCTCTCGTAAGGGCAGCTGGAGCCAAGGCCAGGGCATGGGCCAGGATGTACCGGGAGTGTTCTGCACAGGAGGAACACTAGAAGGACAGTTGTTGCTGAGGTGGGCAAGGGCCGGAATGATTCTGGGCCTCTCCATGCAGAGGGTACCCTGCCAGGATCGCTGAAGCTGAGGTGGGTGCAAATCAGGATGTCCAAAGGTGGTCAGCACAGGGGGCACCCTGGCTGGGCATGGGCCGGGAATCCCAGGGCACTCCATGTAAAGGATGCCCTCAGAGGGTGGCTGGGATTAAGGCAGGCATGGGACAGGAGTTCCTGGAGTGCTCCGCACAGGAGATGCTCTAGCTGGGTGGCTGGAGCCAAAGCAGGTGTGAGCCAGGGGTGCCCTAACAAGCCATCTAAAGCCAAGGTAGTACAAGCCTGCCTGGAGTATTCTGTGGGTCCTTTGCACCTGTATCACCTTAGGAAGACAGCTGGAACTGTAGCAAAGTATAGACCAGGGGTGTCTCAGTATGTGCTGTGCTAGGATCACCTTGGTGGGCTGGCTGGGGCTGATGTGGGCTAGGGACTCACTAAGACCAGGTAGGGTACACAAACCTTGCTCCCATCCATTCTATCAAGGTGGCAGGGGAAAAGAAAAAAACCTATGGCTCACCAGCCCTTTTACCCAGAAAGGGTTCCAGCAACTCCTTCAGTATTTGGTAGGGTTCTAGGGCTGGTTCCTTTCTATACTAATTGCCCTTTTAAACTGCACTTTTTTTTTTACTGTGCCCCAGAGCAGATGAATTTGCTTATGGTAAAGTGGGAGAGCAAGGTTCTTGTCTCAAAAGAATGAATCTCATGGACAAAGGAGGGTGAGTAAAGTGATAGTTTTATTAAGCAAGGATACAGAGAAAGCTCTTAGGAGTGAGATGGGTCCCAGCAGGGTTGCCAGTGAGGGCATTTAGGGTTGGTCTTTTATAGAAAACTAACCAGGGAACTTAAATCCTTTTAACATCTCTATTGATAGCACCACTGAGTAAGGACTAGTGATAGCACCTTCAATTTCTACTTTTTAGGGTCTGGTATTTGTTTTTTGGTCACAAGTAGCTGTTATTATAAGACCCCACCTCTGACACCCAAGACAGGATGGTCTGGTTTGTTCTCTTATCTCTGGTTTCCTTACACCTCCCCATTTTGGAGATTTTTATGAGCCTGATCCTGCAACCCCCTACTGATCTCTGCCTACCTAGCCTCGCCTGTCCCTTACTCAGGGTTCCCTCACTATTATCCCTTCCCACCGCAGTTTGCAGTGTTGGGAGTGGGAGTTCCCTTTGTAACTGTGTCTCTGTCTCTCTTGCCATTCTCAGTGTGGTCTATTTTCTGTTGTGTAGAAGCTATTCAGCCAGCCCTCAGTTCTTCAGGAGGAATTGCTCTACAAATAGATTTGGTGTGTCTGTATAGGAGGTGAGTTTGGGGTCTTCCCATGTTGCCATCTTGGACTGGAAATCACCAACGAATTCTCACCTCCCCCAGCCTTAAAGGAGTGGCTCTTGCAGGAGATGAATCTTACTGTTCAGCCCTGACCTAGCTCTTGGTTGTCTATTAAACCTAAGATTGTCCAACCAACCTACTTTGTTGTTAGGTCTTGTTACACCATCAAACTCTAGGAGCCACTATCAGGGTCCTAAAAGGGGAGATCTTAGCATCTAGATTCAGGCTGACTGGCAGCGAAACCCGCAAAGGTCCATTTTTCAGGGCAAGCCTGAGAGATGGGCCTTTCTGGCTGTTCCATTGGTGCTTATTACTTGGGTGACAGCCAGTTAAGAACTGTTTGTTACCATCCCAATAACCTGAGAACACAAGACCCACTGGCAATGAGAGCCAAGCTATCAAGGGATGTGTCCTCTGGGTGACAACTATAAAAGCCAACCCACCAGATATGTGCATAAGTTCCTTTCTCAGAGATGTCAGAAGCCTGGGGCAGGGCAGAGGGAAAGTATAAAGGTGGTACCCAGCAAATTCCCTGAGTTTTGGAGATGACTGTAGTCAGTGCCTAGATGTGTGTTTAATTAGAAGCCTGCTCCGTAGGCCCAAGAAGATAAAGTTATAGGCCTCTTTCCCAGAAAGACTTAGGAATATTTCAGTCTGCTGTCTCTGCCCTGTGCCCTGGAGAGTGGCCCATTAAGAACTCCTTCTTTGCTTGTTACAGTCTTGTGGGACCCATGAATGTCAGTCACACTGTCCACCAGAGCCAGACAATCAAGGGGTGTCACCTGGGTGGTAGCTGCAAAACCTGGGGCACCAGATGGGCACACAGGTTCCCTTCCAGGAGATCTCAGCCTCCTAGAGGACGGCAGGGAGAGAGTTCAAAGATGGTGCTCATTGGACTCCATGGTCTTTGGAAGTATTTCAGTAGTCCTCTAGATGTATGTTAGATCAGCAGCCTGCCCCTCAGGCAAATTTTTAAGATAAATAAATAGGCCTCTTTCACAGAAAGATTGGGTGCATCTCAGTTGCCTTTGCAGTGTGCCCTAGGGGATAGCCAGTTGAGCCTATGCAAGCCTCTTAAGAACGGTTTCTCAGTTCGCTATAGCCTCCTGGGTCAAGTCACACCAGCCCTGTTAACTTTCAGAGCTACGTGTTTTGGAGGCTCATCTCTGAGTGCAGGTCTTAAAGGTACCAGATGTGGAGTGTTGGCTACTCAGGCAGAAGTTTGGAGCTGTGTGTTTACTCTCAATTGTGGGCCACCACGTCGGGAGTGTGGTTTATAGTGAGATTGTGTTTCAGCCTCTTACACCCATTTTGATTTTTTTTCCCTTCTTTTTCTCATTTGCCTGATGTATAGGAGTCATTTAGCTAATTTGGGTTTTTTGTTTTGTTTTTCAGAGAACATTGTTCTGATGTAGGTGTAGATTGGTGTGTGCGTGGGAGGAGGTGAGCCCAGGATCCTCCTACATTGAGATCTTGAACTGTAACCTTTATGGTATTTTTGACATGTGAAGGTCTTTGAATCTGCTTTTGTTTATTCTGCTTATTCTCACTCCTCATGTCTTCCTTGTGAGTCTGATTATCCTTGACTGTACATTGTTCATGTTACTTGCAAACTCAGTTAAGATATATTTCGGAGCTTAAGAAAAGGTTTCTTCCTCCAGAGAAGATTTGCCTTTGCTTTTGTACCACCAACGTGGGACCCCTTATTTCATGTTCAAGGCTTGAAATTTATTTCCTGTCATATGATCTCAGGCTTCAAGGGCTGTGAGGGTTTTTCTACTTCTGATTTACTCTAGGAGTGCTGGAATCCCAACTTATTTTGGGGGGAGTCTATTAGATTCCGACTTCAGTTAGACAAGGGCATTTAGTCTCTATCCCTCTCACTAAAGAGGTTTTCAAAATGAAAATTGAAATTTGCTGAAGTCACAAAAGTCACAGGACAAGAACAGTTGTGAGGTTTCTTTGTCACTCTATATTCCTGTTTTCCTTTCAACTTTTTGGCCAGCATTTCCTTGCTGTATTGTTAGCTCTTCATAATTTCAAGAAGGATTGTTTTAATACTTTATCTGAACTTTTTAGTTCTTTTCAGTTAAGGTTGGTCCAAACAACCAAGCCTGCCAATATTGGAAACTGCAAGTCATCTTATTTTTAGCCTCAAATTATTTTAAAGCTATAGGAAAAGTAATGATAATATACAGTAACTTCATAATATTGCTATTTAAATGGAGAATTGGGACATTGCATAAATAGAAATACTCTGCTCTGGATTTTTCTTCAGTGAGACTTGGCTGAAAACAGGAGGGAGGTGTGGCTAAATCTATTGAGGCAGTTTTTGTTTTTGTGTTTAGTGAAGTTAAAAAACTGCAAATACTATGCCAAAATATTGGGCCAAGAATGACTAAAATACAAGTGTTATCCCATAGTTTCTTCTTCCTACACACCACTTAAATCCATAACTTTCTCTAAAGTCCCTGATAATGTTTTTAGACGAAGAAGAATTTGTTTAAAAATGTTCCTTTTTCTCCTGAATCTGTTTTTCTTGTTGCTATGAAAAACTTCTGGCTAAGTCATCAATTCTACATACCCACACAGTGAAAAGAAAAAAAAATTTGATAAAACTGGTTGCTTGACGCTTTGCAGATAAGAAAACCAATTAATTGAATTTTTGGCTCCATAGAACACAGCTATGGGGAGTCATAAGCTTCATATGAACACTTAGGCAACATACACTCATCACATGCAGTCATGTGACTGGATATTTAGATGCAGCATTAGAGCTAAAGTCCCCATTTTAGCAATTTTTAGGTCTGTAAAGAATGAGGAGTCCAATCTGGGCCTCTGATTGAAACTAGAGAAGAGTAAAGAGAAACGTGTTGAAAAATAAATGCTGAGCTATTATCACTTCATTGTGTAACTTTACAGCCAAGAGCAAAAGAGAGTTGTTGGCTTTTTTTCCCCCCAAAATCAGTGTTAAAATTATATAAGCAATATATATGAAAAGGTTAAGGAAACATAAGTTCGTAAACCTGTACTTTTCAGATTTTTAAGTATTGCACACAAACGTGCAATACTCCTATGGGACTTGATTAACCATGTCTGAGATACAGATCTATCGATTATCATTTTGTGTTTGGTTTTTCTTCTGAACTAGGGGTATATAAAAATTTCTGTCAGAATATTAAAATCTTGTGTTGTACAGCATCTCTAAAATTACATGTCTATCTATGTTCTGCATACTTTGGTCAAACCACTAACTCAGCATTTCTCAAACTAAAGATGAGTCTACACACATACTGCCATGCCATACTTAGATTTCAAGCTTGAGGAATATTCTAATATGTAGAGGAATTCACATCCTGATGATCAACTTGCTGAGAGTAGTTCCTTGAATGATAATATTGCATCACATTTTTTAAAATGTACCTATTACATACCCACCCATTTTATTAAGTGCATTATTTTCAATATCTTTATTCCTGGAAGGTAGGAATTATGATAATTCCTATTTTACAAATTAAAACACACACACACACACACACCCCATTCAGAGAAGCTAAGTTGACAAGCACAGAAGAGACCAATAACTTGATTCAGCTCCTAAATGAGCTGGAATTCAAATCCTAGTCTGTGTGGGAGAAGTGCAGAAGACAGAGGAGTTTAAGGCAAAGCTAAGAAAACAAAAGGAAAAGAGCATCATGGTTGTCTCCGTGGATGTAAGCAGCCCTTGCATTTCTGGATAGAGATCTTTTTGTTTTGCTATTAGCCACAGGCTTGTAATCAGGTCAGCCCTTGTTATTACAGTTGTAGATTGTATTCTTGTTCAAATTATTCATTCCCCCTCTGAGGTGTCCTCTCCATGGGAGGATTGTACATCTATGCTTTCTTGAAATCTGGCTTGGCCATGTGACTTGTCCTGACCAGTAATAAATGAATAGAAGTGATCTGGACACAACCTTTAAGAAGCAACTCAAGATCTACTGTGATTTTTTTTTTTTTAAATAATCACTGCCGTGAGTCTGACAATAACCATGATAGGGGCTGCTCCTTAAGGCTGAGTACCAGAGTAAAGATGATATGGAGCATACCTATAAATGTGTGGTGGACAAGTAATGTCAATGAGAAAGAATTATTCATTGTAACCATGAAGCTCCAGAGTCATTAGTTATCATTGCTCTTTTGGGGGTCTCAATTTCTTGATTTCTAGAGTCTTGATTTGTAAAATGGGGTGATAATTCCTATTTGTAGATATTGTGAGCATTGGAAGAATTATCTAAGAAAATGGGTTAAAGAGCTGGAGATATTAGCATGTATAATACCTGGTAGTTACTATTCCCCACTCTAGTGACAAACTCTATGTGACCTAACAAGTAATCAGATATATCCAGGTTTTGTTATTTCTGGGGTGGTCTGCTCCCTAACAAAATTAAGGTACCATCTCCATGTAAAATTTGGCAGTAAGGTAATTTTTTTGCAAGTCAAAATAATAGCAAAATACATTGGTCCATTTCTCAAACATTAATAACTATCTGTCATGTATCAGTCACTGTGTTTAATGCTTAGGACAGACACACACACACACACACGCACAGATTCCATCTTTTTTTTCCTAAAAGGCAGATAATCTAGTGGATTTATTAAAATTTGTTAGTAATTTAAAGCTTTACAGACCAAGGGATAAACCTAGTATAAACCAGCAATTGGGATGACATATTTTGTTTCAGTAGTTATATGACCTTTCAGTAGGGTAAGTCTAACCATCAAAGTAATATTCACAAGTAAATACACAGTTGGACCTTCTACAATGGATAAATAGAATTCGTTAGTATAATAGCATTGATATTAAAATAATCATGCATATTTTCAAATGATCACTTTCAAAAACATAATATAGTTCTGTACCACTATGTCAAATTTACACTAATTTCTTTCATTCAAAGTAAAATCTTAAAGCTTTAGTCCAGCCCAAATCTAAGGATACCAAGTTCCTTGCCACTAAACTAAGAATTAATTATAATTTGATGTTATATGTAACATGGCAGTAGGTATACTCTTCATCAAATTTTTAGGTGTACATTTCTTTGCCTGTAGGGTCCATATTTTATTCGTTGGTTTTCACAGCTCAGACACATCATGAAGTGTATCCGTATCCCATCAGATGTCACAGACTTGGAGCAAATGGGGCGCCTGAAACCACTGTGTGAGCTGAACTACCTGAGCACAAAGGGCAGGGGTAAGAGTATCACCAGTGAGACTTGGGAGCCCAGGTACAGTCTCCCATCTCCATGACTCTTAAGGGACCAAAAGTTATTTATTAAAATAAAAATACTAATTAGGCATGCATTATGACCACAAGATTTATAGAGCATAACACAGATATGGAAGGCACATTCTCTGACTTCAAAGAACTCAGCAAACTGCTCTCCAAGCAAAAACTCTATTGTAATCCTTAATCGTTATTACTGAGAATTGGGTGGGAGGGAGCAAACCCGGTTCCCTAAGTTCTTGGAAATGTTCACTGTGTGATGCTCCATGTTTTCTATTGCAGAAAACAATACACAAAGTTCCCTGCTTTGTGTCAAACTGACATCCCTAAATTAGGTATTCTGAATGTACGCTTTCACTTCGTTCTCTGTCAACATTACCTTTTAGCAAAAGATCTGTGAGCACTGGCAAGCTTTTTTTTTTTAAGTCAAATGAAAGGATTGTTTTGGGTATAATGATTTGCTGCCAGATTCTCTCAACAAGATTAATAATTCAAGTGAAATACATAGCCAAAGGAATTGTGTGCTTTCACTCATTTGGACAAATGTTTAACTAATTATCTGCAGATGTGCAGGAAACCTGTATAAGACTAAGATGCACTTACTTGATTTTAGATATAAATGCATCCTATGCCTCCTTTTTGCATAATAAGAAATTTTTTTAAAGAAATTTTAAAAGTAAACATTCAAGTTAAAGATCTCTGCAAATAAAATCCTACAAAATAAAATGCAATGTGAGCCAAAATGACCATTTTAGCAGCCCATTCCCAAAGTAATTTTCACCTCCATTGAATGAAACTGAGCTGTTGGAATTGAAATTATCACAATGTCTAAGTCTAAGTACACTTTCTGAAAATACAGACAGGTTTGTTGCGGGACGGGGGGCAGGGTTGTGGGGGGGAGTTTCACTTCATTTTCCCCGGCCACGACCTCCTTATTCAGTTTCTGAAATGCTGTCTGCTTTTAGCTCATTTCCCCAAACCTAAAATGTGTCTGAAATTTTAATGTGGCAGCTTACTCTGATAGCTTCATCTGTCAAATATATCCTTAATATGTGGCTAATGCTTCAGAGCTTCTGACAAGCTGTGGGACCTTCAAATAGTACCTACCTTATTGGCACACAAGCCAACAAGGAATTTGTCCTCTCATTCAGGGGCAAAGATGGCCTCTAGAAGGACCATATATTCAAAGTGTTTCCTAAGTTCTTTCCTGCTGTGGCATTATATAAAGGCTATGTATCAGAATAAAACTTAATCATAGGCTAATATTGACCAGCAGCATTATAGATTTAAGCAAATATGGTAGTAATCCAAAGATCAGAAGCAGAAGACAGAACTTCGGTGGTCCTACGTAGCCCAGTGTTGATGTAGTAGGAAGTGGGAATACACACAACACACACACACACACACACACACACACACACACACACTATTGTGTCTCAGTACACTTCATCAGTTTCAGGAAAAATACATTATTTGGTGGTTAAGTATCCAACTTGTGAGTAATCCACAATCTTGGCTTGTGTTCCCCTTCTCCTCTTCTGGCTAGATGAGTTTTGGTCATTTCACTCCTTGGGCATATTTCCAGCTTTGGGTAGAAAAGGGAAATAAAAAAAGGTGAAGATCAAATTAACCATCTGGCCTCCTTGTTATTAGTTCTAGGGAAAGTCTGATGGAAAAAAGGAGTGAATATTAAACTTGTGGATTATTTGTCAGCCTCAATAATTTCTTTACCTCTAATACTGCCGTGGATAATGTAGAATTGCTGTTATTGCTCAAATGCCCCCATTTCTAGCATGATATGTTTTTATTGAGTAAGTCATGAATACCCATTGATATTCATGGTAGATCATATTCACAGTCGTAGAGTCATAACAGGTCTGACTCTGAAGGTCCCTGTTTAGTTTTTATGTAATTGTATTTGTGTTATTTTGCAACTGACCTTCTGTGTTATACAAGAATCTATTTAGGATTTTGTACTTTGAGCACAGAAATTTTTTCATTTCCATCATAACTTCTAAATTAGAGAAGCAATTTAAAGTTTTGGAGTGATTTGTACTAAATCTGTTATGCTCAGAGAATAAATTTTACTTGAAGGAAAAAAACTTAAGAACATGTTTGTAAGTCTTACATTGTGATGAAAAGCATGAATGTTTTTCAAAGTTCAATGTATGTATTGATGTTTTTCTTCCATGTGATAGTAAGTATAGCCAGACTGGGAGAATGTTCTTCCTTATTATGCATACACTGAGTATTCTCTCCATTGATTCGCTATGTGCTTCTCAAAAAGCCCAATATTGAATTACAAAAAGTACTGAGTTTTCCCAGAAGGTTGCTGAAAAACATGTGGAATATTTTACCCTAAAATGTGGTTGCAATTGAATGGCACTGCTTTAAAGAAAATACAATTGTTAGACAAACTCTGTTGACTATCTTGTTTTGCCAGCAAATCCTGGCACATGTGTTTTACAGAGGCATAATGGAATTCATTACCATTGAGGGGCAAAAGAGTTGTCATTAAAGTAAGCTATACTTAGGGCAGAATCTGTGAGCAAAAGTTAAACTTTCCAGTATTTTCAGTATTAAAGGATAATTACCCTGTTGAAGTCAAGACCTGATTATTAAATATTGAAGTGAAGCAGCGAATTGTAACATTGAATCATATTTGTTATTTACTCAGAAAATCACCCCAAATTTTCCATAAACAAATCAAAAAGTCATCACTAAACAATGCAGAGGGGGAGAAAGTTCCAAGTTTTTGGTTACTTGAATTAGTTAATACTGCCTTTATGACTTTTTTTACATGCGATTAATGTTTTAATAGGAATTTGAAGGCATTCTCATTCAAGATATAGGGGGTTTTGCACACACCCACTCCCCTAATCTTGTCTTTCTCCCTAACTTGATAGCTAGAATTTTTTACATTTAGGTAGAATTTTCTAAATCTTTATTTCTTCTTCTTCTTTTTTTCTTTATTTTATGGGATATAGCATTGTAGAATTAGGGTCAAATTAGTATTTACATCAACCAAAAGAAAACTTTTGAGAATTTGGGATTTTGGACTACTTTCCAAGAAAGAAAACTTTATAAGACACATTGGAGGTGAGTTGTAGATGTGATGTTCTAAAGCTGCTAAATTAGAAAATTTAGTGTTTTTCTTTTTTTAATGAAGTATTAGACATTAATAATAACTTAGAAACAGAACTACAGTATAAGTTTTGGTTCTTTTTTCTTTATAATGTTCCTTTTTGTACTATGTTTTAGTCCTCTCTTGCTATATAACAACTTACCTCCCAAAACGTAGTGGCTTAAAACAACAAGCATTTATCATCTCACAGTTTCGGCGAGTCAGCGATGTGGAAGCCATATTGCTGGAAGATTCTGAGTCAAGGCCTCCCATTAGCTTGCAATCAAGATGCTGGATGGAGCTGCACCATTTTAAGGCTTGACTGAGGTTGCAGGATGTGCTTCCAAATTCATTCTTATGGCTGCTGGCAAGAAATTTCAGTTCTAGTTGCCAAGGAACTCAATTCCTCACTGTGCAGATCTTTCCAGAGTTATTTGAATGTCCTTATGACATGGCAGATGGCACCCCACAGAGAGAATCAAGGAAATCCCCTTTCTTTTTTATTTTTTTTTTCCTCTTTTTCTTTCCTGGTCCAGGCTAAAGATGAGCCACCAACCTAGAACTGGCTATCACAGCAAAACTGGTTACACAGATCCCTAAAATCCTAAAAGATAATCTGTTGTTCTGGCCAATGATTACTGGGGAAAATTGTTTTTTCTTTCTTCTAACACTTTTTTTTTTTTTTTTGCTCTGAAAGTAGCCCTAGTTCCAAGGATTAGGTGATGGTGGGAGGAGTTAAAACAGCCATTTTTCTTTTAGGGAAAAGGGGCCTCTGGGAGCTTTAAAGTGCGAGGAAATTTGTGAGCAGAGAGAGCTAGAAAAGCAGATCTCCTAATTCAGTGTATGAACTGTCACAATCCCAGTCTTAACCCCATGACCAAGTTGCCTGAGTAGAACAGACACAAAAACATAGCTAAGTTTTTGAGAACTCTATTATCACATAAACTGCACTGTGTCCCAGGCTAATCCCTGAGTTGAAAGACCCAAATATAACAAAGGGTTTTAAAGAACTGAATTAACACTGGAACCAATACCCACAGAAAATAAGACCGAACTTGCAGTCTGAACCACACGGGTGAATTTCTTGTTAATCAAAACAATCAACCTTCTCCTGAGGATTTTAATGGGCCCATAATCTCACAACATGTTTAAAATCTTCACAACAACATCTAAAATTATGTCACATAATTTTACAAACTGAACGTGTGACCAGTTCTCAATGGAAAAGCCAATCAACAGATGCAAACTCTAGGATTCCTCAACTGTTGAAATTATCGATATCAACTTTAAACTGGTATTATAACTATGAACCATAAGATAAATATGCATAAAAATAGAAATCAAATATAATTTTAACTGAAAATATGATATTGGAAATAATTTCAATGGATGTACTGAATAGCAGAATGAGGATGACAGAGGAGAGAGGACTTAAAATAGTGGACTTAAATATAGTAAAACTAAAAAATTGTTGACTTTAGTAAAATAAAAATTACCCACTCTGAAGAATAGTGAAAAAGATTGAAAAAAAAATTAACAGAGCTTCAGGGAAATGTGGGACAAGGACAAAATGTCTAAAATTTGTGTCAGTGGAGTCAGGGAAGGAGAGAAAACATGAATTGGAATGGAAAAAATTTATTTGAAAAAACGATGAAAACTTCCCAAATTTGGTAAAAGACAAATTTACAGACTCAAGCTCACCAAATTCTAAACATAATAAAGAAAATCATGTTCGGACATACTGTAATTAAGCTGCTGAAAATGAAAGATGATAAATCATGAAAGTAGCCAAAGAAAAGTAAAATACTACTTGTCATAGAACAATTATTTAAATAGCAGCATATTTCTCATAAACTATAAAAGCTAGAAGGCCGTAGGAAAGCATCACTAAATTGCTGAAAAAAAGAACTGTCAACAGTTTTATATCAAATTCGATAGCAAAAGAAAATACTCAAAAATGACATTCTCAGAAGAAGGGAAACTATTTTCCAGCAGATTCTAAAAGAAATATCACAAAAATTTCAAGTTCAAGGAAAATGATATGAGAATCAAACTTGGAACTTTGGGAATGAAAGAAAAACAGAAATGGTAAATATCAGGGCAAATAGACTTTTTCTTATATCTTTTTTTTTCCTACTAGAAAAAAATTATGATTGAAAGCAAAAATAACATTTCCTGGTGGTGTTTTCAATCTATAAATGAAATGCATATAACAATTATAACAGGGTAGAGAATGAAGACACCTATGTAATTGTGATGTTTTTACTTCTTTTATTGAAATTGAAAAATTATAACTTCAAGAAGCCTGTGAAAAGTTTTTGTGTGTGTGTGTATTTATATATATGTAAGTATATATATATTTATTTGTAAATATATATATTTATATATGTAAACATATATATATATGTTGACATATACTTGATATATAAATATATATCTGGTATAATCCCTAAAAAGGCTACTAAAACATAATAGAAAAAAATATAGACAGCCAGTAAATGGAATTTAAAAATTAATCCAACAAAAAGCATGGAAGTCAAAAAGAGAAAACAGAATTAGACACACAGAAAACAAAATGATGAATCTAAATTATATCAAAGATTGCATTAAACATAAATTGTCTAAACACAAAGTAAAAATTGTCAGATTGAAAACAATGACCTATTTACTCTAAATTTAATAATACAGATAAGTTAAAGGAAATGTTCTACCGTGCAATCACTAATCAAAAGAAATTTGTGGGGGCGCCTGGGTGGCACAGTGGTTAAGCGTCTGCCTTCAGCTCAGGGCGTGATCCCGGCGTTCTGGGATCGAGCCCCACATCAGGCTCCTTCGCTATGAGCCTGCTTCTTCCTCTCCCACTCCGCCTGCTTGTGTTCCCTCTCTCGCTGGCTGTCTCTATCTCTGTCAAATAAATAAATAAAATAAAAAAGAAATTTGTGGTGGCTATATTAATACAACTAATACCAGGCAAAGAAAATTACCAGGAGTAGAGAGCAGCATTAGATAATGCTAAATGGGTCAATTCATGAAGAAGTTTTAACAATACGAAGTATACATGCACCTAACAAAGTTGTGGTAGGCAGAATTCCAGGGTGACCACCACCCCACCAGCTGGTAGACATACCCTGAATAATTTCTCCTAAGTGTGGGCAAGACCAGCAACTATGTTGGGATATCGCTTTTGGAACTAGTTTACGTTATGTGGCAAAGATGAAGGGATTTTGCAGAGGTAATTAAAGTTTCCAAGTCAGTTTTTGATTTTGTTAATCAAAAAGAGGATTTTCCTTTGTGGGTGTAATTTAATCAGGAAAAACAAAACCTTTAAAGGAGTAACTGGTCTTTTCCTAAACAGAAAAACTTTCCTGCTGGCTTTGAAATAAGTATGGTGCCATGTTTCCGAGAAGGTCTGTGAAAGCATCACAAGGAAGGAACTATGGGGGCCTCTAGGAGTCAAGAATAATCCCCAGTCAGTAACCAGCAAGAAAACTGTGACCTCAGATATGCAACATCAAGAAAACTAAGTGATCTTGCAAGAGGACCTCAAGTCTCAGATGCCATCACTGATACGGCTAACAACATTTTAGTCTTGTGAGACCCTGAGCTAAACTCGTGATCCACAGAAACCAGGAAATAATAAATAGCTGTTATTTTATGCTACTAAATTTGTAGTGATATGTTATGCAACAACAGAAAACTAATACAATAGCTTCAAAATACTCAAAGGAAAAAAAAACTGATGGAACTGAATGGAGAAATTGCAAATCCAAAATTATAGTTGGAAATGTTAACATTCCTAGCTCAATAAACAGAATCAGCAAGGATGTATTGGACCTAAACACATTCAACCAACTCAGCCTAATTTGTAGAATGCTGTCCCCAACTACAGCAGAGTATATATTCTTTTCAACTGCACACGAAACATTTACATTAAAAAATATTCAAGGCCATAATATTCGAGGCCATAAAACCTAAATAAATTTAAAAGACTTCTAATTATATAAAATATGTTCCATAAACATAACAGAATTGAACTAAAAAACAGATAACTGAAAAATCCTCAAAGATTTAGAAATGAACACCATACTTATAAATAACTTGTGGGTCAAAAGAGGGATTCTCAACAGAAAGTAGAAAATATGTTTAACTGAATGAAAATGAAAATACAATTTACCAAATTTCTGGGATAGAGCTAAAGCAGTGCTTATAGAGAAATCAATAGCAGTGAAGTCTTATGTGAGACAAAAAACAAACCAAAAAAACCCTCTCAAACTGATAGCCTAAGCTTTATCTTATGAAACTAGAAAATGAAAAGCAAATTAAATCCAAAGAAAGTAGAATGTAAGAGCAGAAATCAATGAAATTGAATATAGGAAGACAATACAGAAAATCTGTGAAACCAAAAGCTAGTTCTTTGATAAGATACATAAGGTTGATAAATCTTTACCAGAGTTAACCAAGAAAAAAACAAAACAAAAATTACAAGAATCTATAATGTAAGAAACATCACTGCAGATCTATAGACATTTTTAAAAGGCAATGATTGAATACTATGAACCACTCTTTGCCCATAAGTTTAAGAATTTAGTTGAAATGGGTCAATTCCTTAAGGTAGAAATATTATCAATTCTATGCAACTTGAACTGTGAAACTTCCCAACTTAATTTTGTGAGACCAACATAATCCAGATATCAAAATCAAAGACAAGAAAGTTCCAAATCAGTATACCTCATGAATGTAGACACAAATCCTGAAACCATATTAGCAATGAAATACAGAAATAATTATAAAAAAGATAAAACATTACAACCAGTTGGGATTTATGAAGAAAATATGTAAATTATCCACAGATTGGGGGGAGCTATCTTTAATTGCAATTCACATGAATATCTGTAGAAAATCCCCAGGAATCTACAAAAATCCCAGGCCTCAAGTCCTATCATCCATTCATATTTCACAATATCTCTAAAAGATAAAGACACCTTAAAAAAAAAAAAACTTCTGTTCTTCAAAAGCAGTATTATAATGAAAAGATAGCTTTTCATTCGTAAAACATGTTTTACGAAAGACCTATATCCAGAATATATAAAGTACTATCAAGACTCAGAGATAAGAAAACAACCCAATTTTTTAAATGGGAAAAAGGATTAATAGATGCATCATCAAAAAAATATCTAGATTGCAAATAAACACATTTAAAATGCTCAACATCATTAGTCATTAGGGAAATGCAAAATAAAACAGTGATGAGCTTTCACTTTTAACACAATGGCTAAATTCAAGAAAACTATCACAAGTGCTGGTCAAGCTGCAGAGCAACCAGAACTTAAACATTTCTTGTCCAAATGCAAGATGGTACAGCCACCTTCTTAGAAGTTGATTATAGTGTTAAAAAAAAAAAAAGAAAAAACACATCATATGACCCAACAATGGAACTTCTGTTTACTCAAGAAAAATATAAGCTTTTTCACAAAAACTTGTTCATAAGTGTTTATAGCAGCTTTACTTACAACTGCCAGAAACTGGAAACTACAAAAATATTCTTCAAACGGTAAATAGTTAACTGTAGTACATCACACAATGGGTTATTGTTCAACAATGAAAGCAACAAACTACTGATATTGTCAACAACATAGATAAATCTTTATGCTAAGTAGAAAAGGCCAGACTAAAAGACTATAATTTGTGTTGACTTTTTTGCACAGCATTAGGTAAAGGTCAATTTTTTTTATACAGCTCAGCAATTGTCCCAGTCAATTAATTGAAAAGTCTCTCAATGTCACATACCTCATAAATGAAGTTTCTGTATTGCTTGACTCTGTTACAAGACTCTTAATTTCCATGGATTGATTTTTTTCTCCCTAAACCAATATTGCACTGTTGTATTTATTGGAGCTTTATATCTATCATACTTTTTAAAATTTTGGCCAAGTTTCATACTTTTTTAAAGTTTTATACATCATTGTTAAAATTGTTCTTAGGTACTTATGGTTTTGGATTACATTTTTGAAATTACATTTCTACAGTACCATGTCATCTGCAAAGAGAGACAGTTTGACTTCTATGCTGATTTGAATATATGGTTATATTCTTGATTTTAAAAACACAGCTTCGACAATGCACCATCAAGTAAGACGTTTGCCATAAGTTTTTGTGGGATGCTTTATCAAGGCAAGGAAGTTTCCTTTTATTCCTAGTTGGCTAACTTTTTAAAAAAATTGGTGACTAATTGTTGAATGTTATCAAAAGTTTTTTGTTCCTGTGTTGAGATGTTTGAATTGCTTTTCTCCTTTAACACATAGTATTTTACTGTGATTATTGACTTACTTTCCTAGCATTAAATCCCAACTGAATTTGTGGAATAAATCCAACTTTGTCCTGATGAAGCATATTTTTACTTTTATATGTTATTTGATTCAGGTGTCTGTTTAATTTTGCAACCTAATTCATGAGACATAATGAAGTATAATTTTCTTCCTCATACTATCTTTGTTGAGTTTAGTGTCAAAGTTATGTGTCAAATTTATAAAATTGTGTGGTAGTTACTCCTATTTTCTACATTCTGTAATAGTGTATTTATGACTAGAATATCTTTTCCTGGTAAAACAATCATGGTCTGATATCTTTGTGAGAAGATTTTTACAATCGTATTTTTTTGTTTATTTGTGCTTTCTCTTTGGCTCTGTTTTGTTTGGTAGGCTATAGAAAACTATACAGTTTTCTGTATATAGTTGCATATGTGAAGATTTCTATCTACAGGGGCACCTGAGTGCCTCAGTTGGTTAAGTGTCTGCCTTCAGTTCAGGTCGTGATACCAGGGGTGGCTGGGCTGGAGCCCCATGTCCTTCCTCTCCCTCTGCCTCTCTGCTCTTCCTTGTGCTCTCACTCTCACTCTCTTTCAAATAAATACATAAAAATCTAAAAAAAATCCAAAAGATTTCTATCTACATTTGCAATATATAAGATTATTGTCAAGTTATTCAGAAAACACTATTAAAATTTTTTTATATTCTATTTTAAAATTTATGTAAAGTAAAATTAACTCTTTGTTATATGGTTCTATAAGTTTTGAAAAATGAATAGAGTTGTGTGACCACTACCACAATCTAGATACAGAGCAGCCCACTACATGGAAAAAAAAAAATCCTTTTTATTGCCCCATTGTAGTCCACTTCTCCCCACCCACCTTTACCACAATCAACCATTGAACTGTTCATCTCTACGTTTTCATTTTCCAGAATGTCACAAAAACAAAATCATATGATTTTCCTGCTTAAAAGTACATGGTTTTCTTTCTTTTTCTTTTTAAATTGAAGTATAATTAACATATAGTGTTATATTAGTTTCAGGTGTACAATATAGTGTTCAACAAGTCTATGCATTTCTTAGTGCTTGTCGAGATAAGTGTGTTCTTTTTTTTTTTTCCTGTTTTAAGATTTTATTTAAATTTTGGTTAACATACAGTGTAATATTAGTTCCAGGAGTAGAATTTAGTGATTCATTGCTTATGTATAACACCCAGTGCTCATCACAACAAATGCCCCCCTTAATACTTGTCACCCATTTAGCACCCCCCCCCCCACATCCCACCCAGCAACCTTCAGTTTGCTCCTATGGTTAAGAGTCTCCTATAGTTTGCTTCCTCTTTTTTTTTCTTTTCTCTTTCCTCTATGTTCGTCTGTTTTGTTTCCTAAATTCCACATATAAGCTAAATCAGCTGGCATTTGTCTTTCTCTGACTTATTTCACTTAGGATAATATACTCTAGCTCTTTCCACGTCATCGTAAATAGCAAGATTTCATTGTTTTTGATGACTGAGCAATATTCCAAAATATTTTCAATAATGTAATTTTTCTGTTCCAAATTCTTATCCAGAGTACCAGGTTGCATTTAGTCATCAAGTCTCCTTAGTCTCCTTTAATCTGGGATATTTTCTTGGATTTTCCATATCACTCATGACCTTAACACTTTGGAGGAGTACTCATCAGGTATTGTGTAGAATGTCCCTCAGTTTGGACTTGTCTAATGCTTTCTCATTATTAGACTGAAGTTATAGATCTTTGAGAAGAATGTCACAGATGGAAAGCACCTTTCTCATTGTATCATAAGAGAGAGTACATGTTATCAACATGATTTATGTTAATCTCAATCATTTGATTATGGTGACATCTGTCAGGTTTCTCCACTGTAAAGTTATTACTTGTTTCCTTCCATTCTCTATTCATTAGAAAGTCCTTAAATCCAGCCCATACTCAAGGAAAGGGGAAATAAGTTTCACCTTTTAGAGAGGAAAATCAAAGAATTTGTGGACATATAGTAAAACCACCAACTAATAGGTATTTTCAGAAAGATTAGAGGTTATGAACATATCATGTTTGTCTTTAAAATTTCATTCAGTAATTTTATTTATATTTTTAAAAGATTTTATTTACTTATTTGAAAGTGAGAGAGAGAGAGCGTGCACACTAGCAGGGGGAGAGGTAGAGGGAGGACCAGGTTCCTACTGCGCAAGGAGCCCAAAGTGGGACTCAATCCCAGGACCCTGGGATCACGACTTGAACTGAAGACAGACACTTAACTGACTGAGCCACCCAGAGGCCCCCCATTCAGTAATTTTAGCACACATCATGAAATTTGCTTGCAGCAATTATTTCTGTGGTATTATAGTGGGGATTTTCTATTTCCCTCATTCTTTCTACATTTAACCAGAATTCTTCTGTAAGGAAGATTTGTACTTTCTCCAACATGTATTTCTTTATGCAATTATTTATTTATATTAGCATGAACTCACGGACATTCATTTTACTCTTTGGAACATACTGTAATACTCTATTTCATTGCTCCAGTTCTAGTTTTGACCATTAAGCATTATGTCAGGATGGCATCTATGTCCTTTTGAAGTCAGTCATTTCTCCAAAGACTCTTGATTTCTTTTACTGGAGAATGATATTCAAAACCTAAAGTCTGGGCATTAGCTGTGCTTTTTGCTCCTGGGCTGTCACTTCTTCTAGGCCCTATCAACATACAGCAGCAGGTACATTTCACGTGATCCTGTTAATACAAAGCTCAAAAACAAGCAAAACCATTCACAGAGTAGAATTGGTATTGGTTATCTTTGAGGAATGGGAAGAGTGTAACCACAGTGAGTACAAGAAAAACTTCTGGAATGCTAGTAATGTTCTTGATTTGTATAACGTTGGTATCGTGGATACTTCCACTTCATTGAGTTGTACATTTATGAGTTTTATACCTTTTTGTATGTATTCTTCAATATATATATTCTTCGATATATTCAATTTTAAAGATCTACAAAATGTATTTACACTGCCAACAGAAAAACTAAAACAAAACAACAACAAAAAGCTCTGAAACTGAAAAGACTAATAATACCAAATCCTCACACAGTGTTGGTACCATGTGTAAAGCAGTATAACAGCATTGTTTGGCATTATCTGCTAAGGTTGAATATATGCAAACCCTATAACCCAGCAGTTATATCTGAGAATATATAGGAAGAAAAATAGGAAGACAGCAAGGAGGATGTGTGTGTATGAACAAGGTATAAGAATATTCATTGTTGATAATGACCTAAACTTAGAAACAACCCAAATGCCTCCTCAGTAGAATAATGGATAAATTCTAGATTAGCCCTACAATAGAATAATATTCTCTAATGAAAACAGACTATAGCTAATCACAGCAACAATGACAAAACATATTGTAGCACAAAGGGAGAAAAGCCTTACAAAAGAGAAGTGTGAATTATTAAAATTCAAAACAGGCATAAATGAACTCCAGTTTTAGAAGTCAAGATAGTACAGTGGAGAAAGTTGTGGTAAGGAGAAGAGTGAGAGAAGGCTTATAAGGGTGTTGGAAATCTTTATTGATTTTAGACAGCAGTTATCAATACTAGCTTTTTCAATAATCCATTGAACTATACACACTTGTTTGTGCATGTAATAGTTGCCTAAGGATGCTAAGGAAAGTTACTCTCTTACATTTCTAGATGTTAGATACCTGAAATCAAGGTGTTAGCAGCCCTACATTTCCTCCAGAGACTCTAGGGCAAAATTCCTTCCCTCCTCTACCTTCTGGTGGCTGCTGGCACTCCTTGGCTTGAGATGGTATCACTTAAATCTCAGCCTCCATATTTATGTCAGCCTTGCATCTATGTGTATCTAATCCCTCCCTGCCTCTCTTTTACAAAGACACTTGTGATGACATTTAGGGCTCACCTAGACAATTCAGGATAATCTCTCAAAATTCTTAATCATGTATGCAAAGACACATTTTCCAAATTTGATAACTTTCATGGATTTTGGGTATTTGAACATTGACCTATCTTTAGGAAACATTAACAGGTCAGCAAAATGCACTTTTCTGTTTGCTTATTGTGTATTTTAAAATGTTTAAAAATAAAATGGTAAGACATTTAAACTAGAAACATAAGGGAGCTTTTTTGTCACTTATGGTTTATTTGATTTTTCACATAGATTTTGCTGTAACAGGTAAGTGTTCTGAACAAAAGACATTGTACAAATTAGAAAGATAGCCAGTTGAAGTTTTATAACCATTTGTGAGATACATAGGGAAGTTCTGGATTAAGCCCAAATTTATGAAACTTTGCCAGATGAAACACTACTCTGACCTTCTGAGCTGTGTTGTACTGGAACCAATGATGATGAATTCCGTGTTTGTTATTATATCATGTTTTTTTATTTTATTTTATTTTATTTTATTTTATTTTATTTTATTTTATTTTAAAGATTTTATTTATTTATCTGACAGAGATAGAGACAGTCAGCGAGAGAGGGAACACAAGCAGGGGGAGTGGGAGAGGAAGAAGCAGGCTCCCAGAGGAGGAGCCTGATGTGGGGCTCGATCCCAGAACACCAGGATCACGCCCTGAGCTGAAGGCAGACACTTAACCACTGAGCCACCCAGGTGCCCCGAAATATCATGTTTTTTTAATTGAAGTATATTTGACAAATAATATTACATTAGCTTCAGATATACAACATAGTGATTCAAAGTCTATATGTTATGCTGTGCTGACGAGAAGTATATTAAACATCTATCAACATAATTTAAATTATGATTGCACAGCATAGGAAATATAGTCACTTATCCCCATGACTGATGTACTACATAATTAGAAGCCTCGATCTCCCATTCACCATCACTTACGTGGCCAACCCCTACCAGTAGTTCCTATAACAACTACCATATTCTCTCTGAATTAGATCTTCCTTGTTTCTTCATTTATTCATTTGTCTTGTTCTTTACATACATATAAAAGTGAAGTCATATGGTATTTTTCTTTCTCTGTCTGACTTGTTTCACTTAGGTTACTAGCAGTACATCATTCATGTTTCCAGAGGTGAGATCTCATTACTTTTCATAGCTGGATAATAGTTCATTAAGTATTCCCATATATAAATAAATATACCAATATGAATACGTGTATATTTAACAAATATTTTTAATCACTTAAATTCTTAATGGACAATTGGGTTGCCTCAATACCCTGGCTATTTTAATTATCCTGCAATCAATATAGGAGTGGATAGATCCTTCCCATGATTGTTCTTGTCTTTGGGAAAATACCCTGTAGTAGAATTAATGGGTCACATTGGTATTTTTATTTCAGCTTTCTGAGGAACCTCCACTCAGTTTTCCAGTGTGGTAACACCAATTTACATTCATACCAAGAGTCCACAAGTATTCCTTTTAGCCCGCATCCTCACAAACACCTGTTGTTTCTCATCTTTTTTGATGCTAGCCATTGTGACAGGTGTAAGGTGAAATCACATTGTCATTTTGATTTGCAATTCCTTGGTGGTTAGTGATGTTGAGTATGTTGTATATGTCCTCTGGCCATCAGCAGTCTTCTTTGGAAAATGTCTTTTCAGGTCCCTTGCCCATTTTGCAATCAAATTATTTGTTGTTTGTTTTTTGTTTTTGTATTGGTATTGAGTTGTATAAGTTCTTTATATATTTTGAACGGGAACACCTTATTGAATATGTCATTTGTCAATACCCTCTCCCCTTCGCAGGTTGCCTCTTCATCCTGTTGATGGTTTCCGGCACTGTGCCGAAGCTCGTTAATTTGGTGTAGCCCTAGTAGTTGGTTGTTGCTTCTGTTTCCCTTGGCTGAGGAAACGAATCTAAGAAAATGCTGCTAAGGCTGATGTCAAAGGGCATACTGCTTATATTTCCTTCCAGGAATTTTATGGCTTCCGGTCACACATTTAGGTCTCCAACATATTTTGAGATTATTTTTACGTTTGGTGTGAGAACGTGGTCTGGTTTCCTTCTTTTATGTATTTTTAAGATTTTATTTATTGGGATGCCTGGGTGGCTCAGTTGGTTAAGCATCTGCTTTCGGCTCAGGTCATGATCCTGGGTTCCTGGGATCGAGTCCCACATTGGGCTTCCTGCTCAGCGGGGATCCTGCTTCTCCCTCTCCCTCTGCCTGCTGCTCCCCCTGCTTGTGCACATGCGCGTGCATGTTCTGTCAAGTAAATCTTTTTTAAAAAAGATTTTATTTATTTGTTTGAGAGAGAGAAGAGAGTATGTTAGCAGGGGGAGGGGCAGAGGGAGAGAGACAAGCAGACTCTGCGCTAGGCATGGAGCCCAACATAGGGCTTGATCCCATGACCCTGAAATTGTGACCTGAGCCAAAATCAAGAGTCCCAGCTTAACCAACTGAGCCACCCAGGCACCCCTGGTTTCCTTCTTTTACAGGTAGCTGCACAGTTTGCCCAGTACCCTTTGATGAAGTGATGGTCTTTCTCCCATTATATGTCCTTACCTACTTTGAATTAATGAATTAATTGGCTGTAGTAGTGTGGGTTTATTTCTGGTCTCTCTGTTGTGTCCCCTTGATCTGTGAGTTTATTTTTGGGCCAGGACCTTCCTATTTTGATGATGACAACTTTGTCCTATGTCTTGAAATCTGGGATTGCTTTGCCTCTGGGGTTGTTCTTTTTCTGTTAGATTGCTTTGGCTCTTCAGGATCATTTGTCATTCCATGCAAATTGTGGTATTATTGGTTCTAGTTTTGTGAAAGATGCTATTGGGATTTTTTTATTATTATTATTCAGTCAGCCACTGTAGAGTACATCAGTAGTTTTTGATGTACTGTTCAATGATTCATTAGTTATGTATCACACCCAGTGCATATCACAATATGTGCCCTCAATACCCATCACCCTGTTACCCCCCCAAACCCTCAGTTTATTTCCTGGGGTCCATAGTCTCTCATGGTTCATCTCCCTCTCTGATTTCTCCCCCTTCAGATTTCCCTTCCTTGCCCTATGGTCCTCCGTGCTGTTGCTTATATTTGACATATGAGTGAAATGATATGATAATTGTCTTTCTCTGCTTGACTTACTTCATTTAGCATAACCCCCTCCAGTTCCATCCATATGGATGCAAATGGTGGGTATTCACCCTTTCTGATGGCTCAATAATATTCCACTGTATATATGTACCACATCTTCTTTATCCATTCATCTGTTGAAGGGTTTCTTGGCTCCTTCCACAGTTTGGCTATTGTAGACATTGCTGCTATGAATATTGGGGTGCATGTGCCCCTTCTTTTCACTACATCTGTATCTTTGGGGTAAATACCTAGTAGTGCAATTGCTGGGTCATAGGGTAGCTCTATTTTTAACATCTTGAGGAACCTCCATACTGTTTTTCAGAGAGGCTGTACCAGCTTGCATTCCCACCAACAGTGTAAGAGGGTTCCCCTTTCTCCACATCCTTGCCAACATATGTAGCTGTAGAAAGAGAAATTAAGGAATTGATTCCATTCACAATAGCAACAAAAACCATAGGATACCTAGGAATAAACCTAACTAAAGAGGTAAAGATCTGTACTCTAGAAACTACAGGACACATATGAAAGAAATTAAGAATGATACAGAAAGATGGGAAAAACATTCCATGCTCATGGATTGGAAGAATAAACATTGTTAAAATGTCTATCCTGCCCTTGGGGTGCCAGGGTGGCTTAGTCGTTAAGTGTCTGCCTTTAGCTCAGGGCGTGATCCCAGGCTCCTGAGCTTGAGCCCCACGTTGGGCTCCCCGCTCTGCTGGGAGCCTACTTCTCCCTCTCCCAGTTGCCCTGCTTGTGTTCCCTCTCTTGCTGGCTGTCTCTTTTTCTCTTTCAAATAAATAAATAAAATCTTTAAAAAAAAATGTCTATCCTGCCCAGAACAATTTACACTTTCAATGCCATCCCTATTAAAATACCATTGGCATTTTTCAAAGAGTTGGAACAAACAATCCTAAAATTTGTATGGAACCAGAAAAGACCCTGAATCGCCAAGGGAATGAAGAAAAAGAAAACTAAGCTGGGGGCATCACATTGCCTGACTTCAAGCTATATTACAAAGCTGTTACCACCAATACAGTGTGGTATTGACACAAAAACAGACACATAGACCAAAGGAACAGAGTAGAGACTCCAGAAATGGACCCTTAACAGTATGGTCAAATAGTCTTTGACAAATCAGGGGAAAATATCCAGTGGAAAAAAACCAGTCTCTTCAATAAGTGGTGCTGGGAAAATTGGACAGCTACATATAGAAGAATGAAACTGGACCATTCCCTTACATCATACACAAAGATAAACTCAAAATGGATGAAAGACCTCATGTGAGACAGGAATCCATCCACAACCTAGAGGAGAATGTAGGTAGTAACCGCTTCAACATCGACCACAGTAACTTCTTTCAAGACACGTCTCTAAGGGCAAGGGAAACAAAAGCAAAAATGAACTTTTGGGACTTCATCAAGATAAAAAGATTATACACAGCAAAGGAAACAATCAACAAAACCAAAAGTCAACCCACAGAGTGGGAGAAGATATTTGCAAATGACATTACAGATAAAGGCTGATATCCAAGATTTATAAAGAACTTCTTAAACTCAACACTCAAAGAACAAATAACCCAGTCAAAAAATGGGCAGAAGACATGAACAGGCAGTTCTCCAAAGAAGACATGCTAATGGCAAACAGACACATGAAAAAATGCTCAACATCATTAGCCATCAGGGAAATACAAATCAAAACCACAGTGAGATACCACCTTGCACCAATTAGAATGGCTATTGGGATTTTGAAAGGGATTGCATGGAATCTGAAGATTGCTTCAGGCTCTATGGACCTAGGTAAAAATATGAATTCTTGCAATCCATGAGCATGAACTATCCTTCAATTTATTAGTGTCATCTTCAATTTTTTTCACCAGTGTTGTATAGTTTTCAGAGTATAGGTCTTTCACCTCTTTGGTTAAATTTATTCCTAAGTATTTTATTCTTTTTGGTGAGATTGTAAATGAGACTGTTTTTCTTAATTTCTTTGTCTGCTACTTTGTTATTCATGTATGGAAATGTAACCAATTTCTGTATCTTTGTATCCTGAAACCTTACTGAATGCATTTATCCGTCCCAATGGTTTGGGTGGAGTCTTTAGGATTTCTTAAACACAGTATTATGTCATCTGCAAATTGTGACAGTTTTCCTTCTTCCACACTAGTTTGGATGCCTTTTATTTCTTTTTCTTGTTTTGACTGCTGCAGCTAGGACTCCTGAAAGATACCATGTGGGATAAAAGTGGTGAGAGTGGACATCCTTGTCATATTTCTTATTTAGAGGAAAATCTTTCGGCTGTCTGCATTGAGTTTGATGTTAGCTGTGGGTTTTTCATACATGGCCTTTATTCTGTTGACAAACATGCCCTATCAACCCACTTTGTTGAGATTTGTTCTCAGGAGTGTATCTTGTATTCTCTCAAGTGCTTTTTCCCCTGCATCTTTTGAGATGATCATATGGTTTTTATCCTTTCTTTGGCCAAGATGATACATGATACAATTGTGAAATCTTGAAACCACCCTTGCATCTCTGGAATAAATCCAACTTGATTGTTGTATATATATATTTTTTAAATGTATTGTGGAACTTTGTCTGCTAATAATTTGTTCTGGATCTTTGCATCTATATTCATTGGAGATATTGCTTGCTTTGTCTTTTTTTCTTTCTTTTTAATTTTACTTTTCTAATTTTATATCTTAGTTATCCTGATCTCATAGAAAGAATTTGGAAGTTCTTCCTCTTCTATTTTTTATGATTAGTTTAAGAATAATTGTTTTAAATCTTCGTTCAACACTCCTGGAATTCACTTGTGAATCCATCGGAATTGATTGACTTTTTTATTGTAAATTTTATTCATTAAACAGTTTTGTCGTCAGTATTATTTGTTTATATTTTATATTTTTTCTTCAGTCTTTCAAATTTGTGGTTTTAGGAAGTATCCATTTCTGTTAATTTTTTGTCCTATTATTTTTCATAGTGGTGTCTTGTAATCTTCTATAGTTCTCTGATGTTGTGTGGAACACTTCCTTTTTATTTTTCTGTTTATGTTTTTAGTTTTCTTTTTTTTTAAATTTGATGCACCTAGCTAAAATGTTATGAATGTTGTTTATCATTTCAAAGAACCAGCTTTTAATTTTATTAATCTGTTTTTTTCTGTGTTTATTTATTTCCATTCTCATTTTTATAGTTTCCTTCTAACCGGGTCTTCATTTTTTCTTATTTCTCTAATTTCTCTATGTGCTGGGTTAGGTTCTTTATGTGTTTTTTTTTTCTTTTTCGTTTCTTGAGTTAGGCCTGTATTAACTTCTGTCTTAGATATGCTTTTGCTGCACACCATATATTTTCTTTTTTTTAAATAATTTTTATTTTGTTATATTAGTCACCATACAGTACATCCCCAGTTTTTGATGCAATGTTCCATGATTCATTATTGGTGTATAACACCCAGTGCTCCATGCAATATGTGCCCTCCTTAATACCCATCACCGGCCTATCCCAATCCCCCACCCCCCACACCTCCCCTCTGAAGCCCTCAGTTTGTTTCCCAGAGTCCACAGTCTCTCATGGTTCATTCCCCCTTCTATTTACCCCCCCTTCATTCTTCCCTTCCTTCTCCTACTGATCTTCCTATTTCTTATGTTCCATAAATGAGTGAAACCATATGATAATTGTCTTTCTCTGCTTGACTTATTTCACTTAGCATTATCTCCTCCAGTCCTGTCCATGTTGCTGCAAATGCTGGGTAATCATTCTTTCTGATGGCTGAGTAATATTCCATTGTATATATGGACCACATCTTCTTAATCCAGTCACCTGTTGAAGGGCATTTCAGCTTCTTCCACATAAAGCTATTGTGGACAATGCTGCTATGAACATTGGGGTGCATATGGCCCTTCTCTTCACTACGTCTGTATCTTTGGGGTAAATACCCAGTAGTGCAATGGCTGGATCATAGGGTAGCTCAATTTTTAACTTTTTAAGGAACCTCCACACTGTTTTCCAGAGTGGCTGTACCAACTTGCATTCCCACCAACAATGTAGGAGGGATCCCCTTTCTCCACATCCTCTCCAGCAATTGTTGTTTCTTGCCTTGTCAATTTTTGCCATTCTAACTGGC
>NC_048218.1:107948734-107958120 GCF_002007445.2 Ailuropoda melanoleuca
CAATTTTTAACTTTTTGAGGGACCTCCACACTGTTTTCCAAAGTGGCTGTACCAACTTGCATTCCTACCAACAGTGTAAGAGGGATCCCCTTTCTCCACATCCTCTCCAACATTTGTTGTTTCCTGCCTTGTCATTTTTTGCCAATCTAACTGGTCTAAGGCGGTATCTCAAGGTGGTTTTGATTTGAATTTCCCTGATGGGTAATGTGTCTGTTAGCCATTTGTATGTCTTCATTGGAAAAGTCTCTGTTCATATCTTCTGCCCATTTTTTGATTTGATTATTTATTTCCCATGTATTGAGTTTGAGAAGTTCTTTGTAGATCTTGGATACTAGTCTTTTATCTGTACTGTCATTTGCAAATATATTCTCCCATTCCGTGGGCTGCCTCTTAGTTGTTTTGAGTTTCCTTGGCTGTGCAGAAGCTTTTTATCTTGATGAAGTCCCACAAGTTCATTTTTTCTTTTGTTTCTCTTACCTTTGGAGACGTGTTGTGAAAAAAGTTGCTGTGGCCGATGTCAAAGAGGTTGCAGCCTATGTTCTACTCTAGGATTTTGATAGATTCCTGTCTCACATTGAGGTCTTTCATCCACTTGGAGTTTTTCTTTGTGTATGGAGTGAGAGAGTGGTCAGTTTTCATTCTTTTGCATGTAGCTGTCCAATTTTCCCAACACCATTTATTGGAGACTGTCTTTTTTCCACTGGATGTTTTTTCCTGCTTTGTCTATGATTAGTTGCCCAAAGAGCCAAGGGTCCATTTCTGGGTTCTCCGTACTGTTCCATTGGTCTATGTGTCTGTTTTTGTGCACACCATATATTTTCAAACATTGTGTTTTCATTTTCGTTTGTCTTATGGTATTTTTTAATTGTTTGATTTCTTCATTGATTCGTTGCTTAATAGTATGTTTATTCTCATGCATTTGTGGTTCTTTCCCTTGTTTCCTTGTGATTCATTTCTAGTTCTATATTATTGTGGTCAGAAGAGATGCTTGATATAATTCATATATCCTTAAATAATTGAGACTTTCTTTGTGTTATATGCTGGAGAATATTACATTAGCTTGAAGAGTGTGTATATTCTGTAATTTTTGGATGAAATGTTTGTGTACATCTGTTATGTTTATCCCGTGTAGCGTTTTGCTCAAGGTTCCTATTTCCTTACTGATTTGATGTCTGATGATCTTTCCATTGATATAAGTGGGTGTTACGTTTCCCTGCATGGTTATGTTACTGTCAATTTCTCTTTTTATATCTCTTAATATTTGCTTTATCTATTTAAATGCTCCTATGTTGCATGCATAGATGTTTCCAATTATTATAATGTCTTGTTGGGTTGATCCCTTTATTATTTAATTTTTTTACCTCTTGTTACAGTCTTTCTTTTAAAGCCTATTTTGCATTGTATAAGCATTCCTACCCTAGTTTGTTTATTTGTTTGTTTTCATTTTCTTGGCATTGAATATGTTTTTCCATCCCTTTGCTTTCAGTCTGTACGTGTCATTAGGTCCGAAGTGAGTTTCTTCTAGGTAGCATGTCGATGGATCTTTTTTTAAATTTTTTCTGTCACCTTATTTTTTTTTTTAAAGATTTTATTTATTTATTCGACAGAGATAGAGACAGCCAGCAAGAGAGGGAATACAGCAGGGGGAGTGGGAGAGGAAGAAGCAGGCTCATAGCAGAAGAGCCTGATGTGGGGCTCGATCCCATAATGCCAGGATCATGCCCTGAGCCGAAGGCAGCCGCTTAACCGCTGTGCCCCCCAGGCACCCCACCTTATGTTTTTTGATTGGAGCATTTAGTCCATTTATATTTAAAGTAATTATTAATGGGTATGTACTTATTGTCATTTTGTTGATTGTTTTCTGATTGTTTTTGCAGATCTGTGTTCCTTTCTTCCTCTCTTACCCTCTTCCCTTCTGATTTTTTACTTTTAGTTTTATGCTTGCATTTCTTTCTCTTTGTGTATCTATTATAAGTTTTTGATTTGTGGTTACCAAGGGGTTCATATATAACATCCTAACTACATATCATTCTGTATCAAATTGGTGGTCATTTAAAATTAGATCCTAAAAACATTACATTTTTACTCCCCTTTCCACATTTTATCTATATGATACTATGTTTTACACTTTTTTATTTTAATCCCACAACTAAGTCTTTAGATAAGACTGATTTTAATTTTTTGTTTTCACCTTCATACTAGCTTTGTAAGTATTTGATTTACTACATATACTTTATTTTTGCTTTTACTAGTGAAATTTTTTCCTTTCATAATTTTCTTTAATTTATGGCCTTTTTTGCTTAAAACATTGTCTTTACCATTTCTTGTAATGCCAGTTTAGTGGTATTTAACATTTATTTGGGAAAATATCTTTCCTTCAATTCTGAATGATAACCTTGCTACATAAAGTATTCTTGGTTGCAGGCTTTTTCATTTCAGAACTCTGGATATTTCATGCCACTATCTTCTGGCTTGCAACATATCTGATGAAAAATCGGCTGATAGCCTTATTAGGCTTCCCTGTTATGTAACTAGTTGCTTCTCTCTTGCTGCTTTTAAGATTCACTCTTTATCTTTAATATTTGACATTTTAATTATTATATGTCTTTGTATAAGGCTCCTTGGGTTTATCTTGCTTGGTCTTATTATTTGTGCTTCCTGGATCTGGATGTCTTTTTCGTTCCCCAAGTTGGAAAAGTTTTCAGGTATTATTTCTTCATGTAAGCTCTCTGTTCCTTTCTTTTTCTCTCCTCCTTTTGGGCCCCTTGTGATGTTATGTTTGTATGCTTGATGTCCCAGAGATTCTTACTTATTTTTAAATGTCCTTTTTCTTTTTTCTATTCAGCTTTGGTTCTTTCCATTACCCTCTCTTCCAGATCACTGATCTGTTCTGCATCCTCTAAGCTGTTGATCCACTCTAGTGTATTTTTCATTTTAATTATTGTATTCTTCAACTCTTGGTTCTTTTTTATATTTCCTATCACTTTTTTGAGGTTCTCCCTGAGTTAACTCACTGTCAGTTCTGGTTAACATCTTTATAACCATTACTTTGAACTCTTTATCATGTACATAGCTTATCTCCATTTCATTTAATTCTTTTTCTGAATTTTCATCTTGTTCTTTTGTTTGCAACATATCTCACTGTCCCCTCATTTTGTATAATTTTCTGTATTGGTTTCTATGAACTAGGCAACACCCTACCCTTGAAGGAGTCTTGAAGGAGTGGCTTTGTCTAGGACCATCTTCTATGTAGACCATGTTTCTGGAAGACTGTCTCGCTAGAGCTATAATGGGCACAGGCTAGGGGTTCTGGGGCACTTCACAGCAGGGCTGCCTTGGGCAGATAGCAGGAGCTGAAGCAGGCACAGGCCAGGGCTTCCTAGAATGCTCTGTACATGTGGTGCTCTGGTGGGACAATTGGAGCCAAAGCAATTGTGTGTTAGGGGGTCCTACCTTCCTCTGCACTGGGGCCACTTTGGCAGGATTGCTGGAGCTGAAGTGGGAGCAGGCTATGGGGTCATGGGACAGCTGGAACTGAAGACTGTGTGGGTGGGGTATGTCCTGGGCTGCTTTATTTCCAGGATTCCTTGGTGAGCTGACTGGTGCTTTCATTGGCATGGACTGGAGGTGTCCTGTTGTTTATCATGCTAAGGCCACCTTGATCGGGTAGCTAAACCTCAGGCAGGTGCAGGCTGGGTAGCCACCTTGGGGGGATGCCAAGGGCTGGTGTGGACCCCCAGGGGGGATGCCAAGGGCCCCCAGGGCTCACTGAGACAATAGGCTGGCTAAAGCACCCAGACCCTGCTTCTGTTGCACTATCAAAGTGAAGGGAGAATATAACAAAGGTGCTCATTAACACTGCCTATCTGGGAAAGAGTTCCAGCAGTTCCTTCACCATTTGGATGATATGCTAGGTTTAGTAAATGGGCATCCTTTCTCAAAGAAAGTGTAGTTGTTCTTTAATGGTAGTTGGGTTTTTTGGAGGATTTTTGGTTCTGGTTTTTGTTTAGTTTTGTTTTTTCTGTACCCCAGGATAGGTAAATCTGGGCATTGGTCCCTCAGTAATATTTCTCTCTACTGCATTTCTCAGTGTCAGGGGTGGTTTCCCAATGTTTCCATCTACCCTGCCATTGTCAGTGTGGTCCCACTAACCATTGTTGTGCAGAAGCTATTCAAACAGCCTTCAGTTTTTTAGGGGAATTGCTCTATATGTGGGTGTAAATTGAGTGTGTCCATGGGATAACGTGAGTTCAGGGTCATCCTGCATTGCCATCTTAGACCCCTTTGTCTGAGAACAACTGGTGTTATGTTTATTTAGGAGTCACTCAGTTTCTAGACATTTTTCTCATTAAAATGGGGTGAATCTACTCCAGCTTATGAATAATCAATATTTTACTTTCCTTCTAGTATTGTATGTAATTCCTACACAGGAAAGAAAAACTATGTGAACCCTTTCTGCTATAGCATTTCAACTCTTTTAACCACTGCAGATAAGATTTCTTTGACCTGTACTGCTTGATATGGAAAAGTCTTGCTGTTCTACATTTGGAGACATGAATTTCCTAACTTAAATTTAGCAGAAAAATAAGACATGGAAAAAAATTTTAAGAGAGGGCAAAAAAGGAGCAGAGGGAGATGGAGAGAGTGAGAATCTCGAGCAGGCTCCATGCCCAGCATGGAGCCCGATGTGGGGCTTGATCTCACGACCCTGAGATCATGACCTGAGCCAAAAATCAAGAGTCAGACACTTAACTGACTGGACCACCCAAGCACCCCAAGATATGAAATTTTAAAGAGATTTGCATGAGAGCTCAGGTGTTGGAAAGTTATAACAAATTAAAATATCTGTATTTTAATATTTGATTAGTCTTACTCGTGATATTTTTGGTTTAGGCTCAAGTTCCTTGAGCATTCATCAATTTAATTTAATATGAAAGCACTTTACTTTATCTCATCCAAAGCTGTCTTCATGAGCTCATCCTATTGCTTAAATTCTTTGTCCCATATCACACTCTTTTTAAGTCCCTAAGGATGGGTCTTGGATGTGTTTTTATCTTTTAGGATTTGTCATTCTTTGCAAAATCATCTATTCTTATAGATTACTGAAATTTGATTTAGTCTTCTCAAGATGGTCGGAAATAAATTCTCTTTTCTAAATATAGAATTTCAAGAAGAAGGAAAAGGGCATTTATTTGTAGACTATAGAGTTTTAAATGATCTGTCTAGTTAGGAACATTTTAAGCACTATATCAAAATCTTGACAATCCTGGAATATGTCACTGTTATATTCTGGCAAGATTCTGAGAGAATATTGCCCAAAGAAACTCCAAATTACAAAACTGCTACAATCCATCCAGAAAGTGACTTTTCACCACTGAAGATGAATCTCTTAAATCACAGTTGGCCATTTAATTCTAGATTTTGAAGTGAAAGAAAGCCTTCAAACTCTTCCCTTTTGTATTGATAAGCTAGATCACGGTTTAATGTGACATGCCACATTATGATGAATGCCACTGTGCAGATCACGTCTCCCATGACATAGTGGGAATGCTTAGCTTTGAAGCAGGAGTAGGCAAAACTATGGCCAAATCAAGTCTTTGTATGGTGTGTGAGCTAGGAATTTTTCAGTATTTTTAAATGGTTGAAAACAAAGTAATATTCTGTAATACATTAAAATTACATAAAATTCAAATTTTAGTAGCTTTATATAGTTTTTTTTGGAATGCAGCCATGCTGATTCATGTACATACTGTCTATGATTTCTTTCACTGCATTGAGAGGATCAAATACTTGTGATAGAGACCCTTTGGGCCACAAAGTATAACATAGTCTCTCTCTGGCCCTTTGCAGAAAAAGTTTGCTGACCCTATGCTAAAACCATACACTTTCTTCTGCATTGTTCCATGGGTGTCCACCGAGCACATTAATTTAAAACCTCTATCAGGGAAAGGTTAAAAAAGTGACTTTTCTGTGATGATTAATAGTCTTTGGAATCTTTGTTTATTGAATATTTCCACAAAAATCTTTGTTCTTTCATAATTTCCTAGCATGTCTTAGCTTATTTAAGAGAAGAGTGTCTCATATATTTTACAAATATGTTCACTGACTTAATGAGGAATAAAGAATATTTTTGTGAATTATGCATGTAAAACAAGTCCTAAAAAATCTAAGCTACCTGACCCCTAAGAAACCCCTTCACTTATTCTATCTGTACTTTATTCTGTAATGTACTTGAAAATGCAAGTCTATAGATAGATAAATAAATGATATGAGGCATATAAAGTTTGTATGAAATAACAAGGCTTTCTTATTTTACCATCAGAGAAACTGGATTTGGAAAATCATTGCATTTTGGTATCAGTGAAGAATGGGTAGGGTCTAATAAAATATAGAATTAAGTCAAAGACAGAAACTGAGATAAAAAGAGAAGAATAGGAGGGAGAGAGAAAAAAAGTTAATGTAATTGTTGGCTTTAAACAATTTTTAAGACATCATCTGACAAGGATGTGATACTCTAGACCTTAGCCTATTCAAAATTCCAACCATGTATGTCAGGTCAATGAAAGTATCTTACTCCAAAACTCAGTACCTCAGAATACCTCAGTGATATGGAAAGTTTCGTTCTGTGGCCAGTGGCCTAAACAAATACTGTATGCTCTACCCATAATTATGGTCCTGGAATCTTTCACTCCCCTTCCCAGTGACTGACCACAGAAACCACCTCGAAGGTTCCTCCTCTAAAATTAACTTCTAGGTTGATTAGTGAAGTTTGCACTTGAGTTCTCCTCGTGGGCTTATAGCTCTGGTCACACTCCATGTGCTCTGAAAAAATGCTCATGAAATTCTCCTTACATTGTACCACCACTTTTCCACATATGAACATTCACCTTTGACAACCTTTGAGACTTCATCTCAAAGAAACAAGAGGTGTTCCCAGGTCTCTTAAATATATCTCCTGTCCATGCTTAAGAAATCATGATGAATAATGCAAATGTTCACCAATCACGGCCTTTGATACAGTACCTGTTGCAAAAGCTACGTGTAGCATTTATGATGACCAGGGTGTGATAATTACGTCAGTGAGGCCAATCGACGGACCTCTATTTCTAAACTATTGACAACAATAGCTACTTACTTGGTCATTATTGAGCTGCTGGCTTGCCTTGGTCTTCTTTCAGCTCTGCATCTATGTGGGGTTCTCACTTTTCTCTGTGCTAGCCCTGGATTTCCCAGGATCCTTGGAAGTCTCAACCAAAAATACAAGATTGATCCATCATTCCTTTTTTCTTTTATTCTCTATACATTTTTAGCAATTCTGGTTCCTAAATGCTGCTTTCTATCTAACATCTTTCTTTATCTCTATAACCACTACTTTGTCATCTTGAGGGTGGACTATATAATTGCTTCCTAAGTTGTTTTTATAGTTCCTATAATCTGGAGTCTATGGATTCATAAGACCAAAATTCATTGGCTTCAAATTATTTCTAAGTCTTCCAAAATTGTACCCATACATGGTGTTATGAATGACTAAAGGACTGAGCATCTGGAATACTAATAGTTCATTGATATATAAGTGCTTTAGGGTCTGCAATTGACTTTGGTTGGCTGAGATACAATTGTATTGGAGCAAGGCTGACACTGATTGATTTCTTTCTATCACCTACAATATTTGTTTACATGGCACTTATCCCTTACCCCCCTAGACTGCATGAAAGGAGTGGCCAGAATTTTAGGTCTACTTACGTGCTGTTGAAATCACTAAGTGGATGATTAGATTATTTAGTTGATTAATTAATATGAAAATTATAAGGGTGGGAGCCAGTAATGATTGTGCCAGATTAAAAGATACATAACAATTTTGACATCTTTTTATCTGTCAACATGCATATGAGTGAGTTTAAAAATCTAGGACTTGGGGGCATCTGGGTGGCTCAGTCAGTTAAGCATCTAACTTTGGCTCAGGTCATAATCTCAGGGTCCTGGGTTCTGTTCCCCACATCAGGCTCAGCGAAGCATCTACTTGTTTCTCTCCCTCTGCCCCTCCCCCTGCTTGTGCGCACACGCCCGATCTCTCTTAAGTAAATAAAATATTTAAAAAAAAAATTCCATGACTTGGAGGTTATGATTGTCAGGTGATATAGGACTTGTAAATGCTTAAGTTTGGTTGATTGGCATTAAGTGCTCTGATTTGGGGAGTGAGATGAGATGTGGCATGGTTGATATGTTAAGGACGAGGAGTAAGAAGTATGTAAATATCAGTATAAGTAAAGAAGCAAAGTCAATGACATAGATCAGAGTTGTAAATTCCCAGGGGTGATGTAAAGGATAAAGATGCGTATTTATGATGCTTACTAGAAAAAATATCCAACCTATGAATTAACTAAATTATTTAGGGAAAGACTTACTAAAAGGGAAAGAGAAGAGTGATTTAAAGAAAAATAGTAGGTAAACTGTAGTGAGAGGTCATTACTGTTGGCCTGGCTGAGAAAGAGGGCCACTCAAAATGGCGGACACCCAAGATGGCTGAATCTCCCGTCAGAACTCCTGCTACAGCCACGTCAACCCCAGTAAACCGAAACCTAAGCAGGAAACCGAAACTCTCTGCCCGGGACTCCAGCTGACCAATGGGCTACTTACAACCAGGCATAGTTACCAAAAAAGGAGAATCCTATCAGTTCTCCTACCTTCTCACCTTCCCCTCAGCGGTGCCCAAAAAAACCTTCGCTGCCCTGCCCTGGGCGCGACTTCCCCGACTTACCGCTCTTTCCTGAGTCGTGTAACCTCGCCCAAGGGTGCTTGGATGAAGTTCCTCCCTCGAACCACGTTTGCCTTGCGGTCTTGATTTCGTTGGCGACGAAAAAAAACCTAACAATTACAATAGCAAACCAGACTGGAAGTATAGGTCAATGATGTAGCTCAGGAAACAGGTTTAGGAGGTCACATTAACTCCAAATTTCCTTGCCTAGCTGTGAGGACTTGGCAGATCCTATGTGTGGTCCACTATCACCTCTTCCTCTGTAAAATAATTACCACTGAAATTTCACATATTGCTTAAAAACTTTAAATGAGACATACTAAAAAATTAAAATGATTTGTAAATCTTAATCTACAGAAACAAATTGTATTAATAATATGGGTGGAAAGGAGAATGGTCCTACTTTAATCCTTGATATACTGTGGACCCTCCAAATTTTACAATAGTGCAAATGTGTCAAACAGAAGCAGAGAAGGCTAGGAAAGGTGAGCCTTAAGAACGGGGGGCCTTGCAGGGGTACATGGGTGGCTCAGTTGGTTAAGCATCTGCCTTTGGCTCTGGTCCGGATCCCAGGTCCTGGGATCCAGCCCGGCATTGTGGTCCCTGCTCTCTTTCCCTTTTCCTCTCTCCT
>NC_048218.1:107958312-107977111 GCF_002007445.2 Ailuropoda melanoleuca
ATTCCTCCCCCCCATGCTTGTGTGTGCATGCCCGTGCACTCTCTCTCTCAAATAAAATCTTAAAAAAAAAAAAAATAAAGAGCAGGGATCTTGCAGTTAATTCAATATTGTATTCTGACTCTGAATTACTTAACATCCTTTATCCTCAGAATCTCACCTGGAAAATGGGTATACTTATAGCATGTATCTCTTGAGAATATTTGAGAATTATGCAACACATATAAAGCATTTGTAGAAATAAAGCCTTTGTAGAAATTTCCCTCCTAAAAAGTCTTAAAACAGGCAACTATTCTTAAATGGTTATTTTCCAAAACTGACAGCACAAAAAAATGACCCTGGGTTACCAATCTTGGGAGAATAAGGAATATAACCTGTCACAGCCCTCCTCCTGTGGTTCATCTTGGTGGGGGGCTGAGAGTCCAGAGTTTGGTTAGAAATTGAGTAGGACCATGGGGTTGGTTGTCAAGGACCTTTAGAAGAAAAACTATTGATTCCAGGAATCCACAAATATGCCATATTTCCAAGGTGATCATCCAAGTTTGGAATTTTTAACCTAAAGAACCATGTCAGCTCTAAGGAGCTAAAGACAATGTTGATATCACACATGCTCCTAGAGTTACTTCTGAGTCTCTGATTCTATAATTTTACCCCGGTAACCAACTTATTACCAACTATAAATCATGTGAATGCTTAGCCATTGGATATGGAACATTCCCAGTGTTTGGCTGAGTGAGGCAGCCATGGCTCTGTGGTTAACTGCTAAGGCCATAGTGTCAGGCTGCCTGGGTCTGACTCAACTTTAGGTTCTCTCCTTAAAAGCTACAATGACCTGGAGTAAGTCACTTTTCTTTATGTGCCTCAAAATGGAAATAACATGAATACTTTCCTTTTAGGTTTTTTTGGTGGTATCCTGAGGTTTAAATGAGTCGGTATTTGTAAAATGCTTATAATAGTTCTTGTCACAGAGTAAAACCTCCAAGATAAACTGTTATCCTTATAGAAAGTTGTATCCCTAAATTAGCAATTCTCAAACTATAGGTGCATAGGAATCATCTCGAAAGCTTGTTAACACACAGTCTCCTAGGTCCCATCCCTGCAGTTTCTGATTCCATGCTGTTCTGGGATTGAGTCTGAGAATTCAATTTTAACACAGTTCTGGGTGAGGCCGATGTTGTTTGTCCCTGAGTTCCAGGGACCTGAAGTCTTCATTTCAAATTTCCATGAAAAGCTTACAAACTGCATAAGCGGAGGGAGCAAAACAAGGCCATTTTAGCTATATCAATTCAGTGTTTGAGTCAAAACGGGGACCCTGTCTACAATTGCAGGAGCTATTAAACAAGGTCTCAGTGGCTAGGGGCAATTCCTGGACAGTGGGGGTGGAGATGGGGGAGGAGGAACACAACCCAAACAAATACTTGCATTTAAATCCAGTTCTCTAATGATCCTTTTCACAAGACAGTTTTCTCCACGTGGGCTAAACAGGAGATTAAAACTGCAGGTTTCACAGGTTATCCTTGCCAGCTCTCAGCCTTCAGGCAGACCTTCGGGGAGCCACAGATCCCAGAACTGCCGGCGGTAACTCAGCCAAACTCTGAAACCCACAGGCCCACCTGTCAACAGGTGAAGGAGGTCAAGGTGGGCATGAACGTCCAGCCACTGAAACTGTCCTGCCCACCGGCTCCTACTTGCCCGGGAATCAGAAGTCGAGGAGGCAATGAGACCGAAGGCAAACAGGCGTCCTGCGCTCTCTCAGCAATGACGAGGAGCTTGGTGGTCATTTCTTCTCCGTGTGCCGCAGAGCCCCGGCGGAGTCCCCAGACACAGAAGTCAACGTCACCCCGGCCCCCGCCCCGCCTTCCCTCCTCGCTCTGGAAGGTCCCGAGAGCCGGCGGCTGAGCTTGGGACACCGCTGACAGCGTGAGCCCATTGGTCACCTGGGCAAAGAGGTGAGCGGCTCCGCCAATCCTTTCCTGGAAGGGGACAGCCGGGGACGCCCGAGCGATGAGGGGCTCGGCGTGGGAACGCAGAGAGTCCCGCCGCAGGAGGCAGTCCCGGCCAGCGCACGGGGAGGACGCACCGGGGAGCAAGGGGCCGTTAAAGCAGCAGGAGCAAGTCACCTCGTCGGTGCCCGGGGCCAGGCAGAAGATATTCTCTGAGCAAAGATTAATTCAGTAGCTGGGCATCTGAATTGTGGGCATCTGTGACAGATTTGTCCAAAAATAGAGAAATTCCTGGGACCTGGGGGGGAAATGGAGTGATAGTAATAGTTACACTTCAATGACAACTTCAGGGAGACTTGAAAGCACACTGTTGAGGGAGGAGAAAGGAATTTTAAAACTTTGTCTTTTGTTTCTGTAACAGTCATAATACAGGAGCGCTTCCCTTGGATTCATGCGGGCGCACACGGGGTAGGGTTCGAGAAGCTGTGCACGCGCTCCAGGGCGCTCTCCAGACTGTCACTCCTGAGCTGCAAGCCGAAAGACAGCCATTCGCTCATTTTTGGGAGTAGAGAACTTTTCCTCACTCAGTTGTGGATACAGTTTTCCACTTCCTGGTAAGATTTTCTGTCTCTGCCAGGGTCAGGAGAGGATTCAGAACCAGGAAAGAAGAGCTCAGGTACTGTTAATTTCTATTTGGTCACATTATACATTTTCAGGTTTAAATTTGTGGGAATCCACTGTCCATATGTTCTTGTAGAGTTGTGATTCTTTTAAATAACTCTCATGTGGGCATTACACAGAACTTCTGTTTTCTAGCTAAATGAGAGCATTACCTTCGTCCCCATCATTTGTTTTTTTGTTTAACTAATGAGGGAAGGTGGAAATGCTTTCTCCAATCATATTTACATAAAATTTTTGTAATCAGATGGTTATAAGGACAAAAGTGGTCATGTGATTAATCCTATACTAATTTTGATTTAGACTAAGTTCTGATAATAATTCCATTATCTTTATGAAGACTAGCAATTCTGCATCTGTTTCTGGTGTTCTTTATGGCTAAAGGATAGTTGCTGGTATAATTCCAAAGGAACCATTCTATCATGAGGAATGTTGAGATTTCTAAATTATGAAGATCACTTTTCTTAGAAAAGTACAATAAAAAATTTTATTGCAATCCTTGTATATTCTGAACTTCAGGAGAAAATTAGGTTTGGATCCCTGAGCTTGCCCCACACATGGGTGATAGATACAATTTTTCCAAGAAGTTGAGCATACTTCTTCCCTGACGATGCTCCCCGACTCCCATGGCAGACAAGAGGAGGGGAGGAGGAGGGGGAGGAGGAGGAGGAAGAGAAGGGACCAAGGAAAGGTACAGAGGGATGCTCTAAGCAAAGCGAAAGCACCCGGCAGCGTGTGTTCCAGGGGTCAGTGTGGCCCCTTCCAGTGCAGGTGCAAGACTCAAGTCCTCTATCCAGTAAGTTCCTGTGCCTCATGGTCATTACATGGCAGTGAAGTATGCAATGTGTCTTTTTTGGCAAGGACTAGAGGACATGTTTAAGATTTATTCACCCTTTCAGTGGAGTATTACAGCTCTTAAAAATGTTTTTGAAGGAGGTTTAATAAAGCAAAAAACAGACCTTATACATTCAATGAATAAAATGTGTTGATCATATTTATGCACATATACCCAGAAACATACACCACCTATAAAAGGCTGGAAGGAATACAGCAAAATGTTAATGATTATATCTGGGTGGTGGGAATATGAGTAATTTTATTCTACTTATTTATAGCTTCCAAACTTTCTACGATGTACACAGAATAGTTTTATAATCAGTTTTTTAAAAGTTGGTCTAAAAGTACTCATGGATAAACAGGAAACTAAGCTTTCTGTATTTCGGTCGGCATAATACCTTCGTAATGGTCTCTATTTTCTCTTCTTATTGAATTTCTAAGTCATAGGGATTACTGCTTTTCATTAAGAAGTGAGAAGCTGTGAAAGAATTTTCACAACAATAAATATTCCACTTGATTACAAGGCTTTCTGAAGAGTAAGTTTTACCATACAAATTGTGAATGCATGAAATCAGCCACTTACAGCCTTTCAGAAAGCTCTCCCAGATGACCAGACTTAGTGTGTATAGTTGTACTGGAACTTTGCTCAGACCATACCTGTAAGTCTGAGGTGTGATTTTTTTTCCCCCCCAGAATGAAGGTGGAAGGCAGAGAAATTACCGGCTTGCTGGTCTCCTTGTCTGTGATGTGCCTGGTGGCCAGCCCCGGGGGCAAGGCCTGTCCTCGCCGTTGTGCTTGCTATGTGCCTACCGAGGTGCACTGCACATTTCGGTACCTGACTTCCATCCCAGACAGCATCTCACCTGATGTGGAGCGTATTAATTTAGGGTGCGTGGGGGTCCTTGTCTTGTCCCCTTCTCAAGGAGACATCACACTGATGCTTTGTCCCCAAAATATCAAACAAAACTTGTGACTTTAGGAGATGAACCAAAATTGTTTTAATAGTATTTCTCTTCCGAAATAAGCACGTGAAGATCTTACATTTGTAAAGGACAATAAGCAACATTTTCCTGGTAAACTTTTATAGGAGAAAGTCCTAGAACCTGAAATCACTCTTGGTAGGTTGGGAGGCCCAAGATTACAGAGGAACTTCATTCTGGCTACATTTTTGCTGGAAAATAGCATCTGTTAAGAATTAGAGTTGTGATCTATCAGAAGGAGATAAGAGGACACTGGAAGTGTCCTCCTATATATAAAAGATATGTGTGAAAAGTTGGTTAGATCCTTTAAAAAGGCCTTCAGACCTCTTTTCATGCAAAGAGACTTACTTAAATGCTTTAAAAATGTAAACCTAATTAAATCTGCTAAGTGACTATATTTTAAAGGTTCATGAAAAACCGTGTGTGTGTGTGTGTGTGTGTGTGTGTGTATCCCGACACAGTCAGATTTAACGTCATGTATTTGATAATAGCACCTACTATATGCCAGGGATACAACAATGAACAAGATGAACAAGATTAGTCACTTCTAGAAGCTATAGTGAAAGGGAGAAGACAGATGCACAATCAGTTCAATTTAGCAAGAACCATCAGAGAGCGTACAAAATACCTTGGAAAAATCGTTAATAGTAACAGTTAACACTGTGCCCTTACCTTGACCCGGCACTGAGCTAAGCACTCTCCATTATTCACTCACTCAATTCTCAGAACACCTTGTTAGTCACTTCTGTTATTTGCACTTTATAGGTGAAGAAACCTATAAAGCTTAGAAAGATTGCTGATTTTACCCAGGGTTGACCCACTACCGAGTGCCTGAGTTCATAATCCTAGCCAAACTACTTGGGGAAGAGCCCAGGTTTCTCAACCACTAATTCATAGTGAAAAATTCTATCTGGGAAAGCAAGGGGGCATGTCCTCAAGGAACAGGCTGGGCCTGACCAGGAGTCACAAGTAGAGAGAGGTGGAGTCCCGGGCATTCCAAGCTGAAGGGACAGCATCTGCAGAAAGGGTCAAAAATGGGGAGGGCTCCCCTTGGGTGGGGAATGTGGACAGTGTCACCGAGACTGCCAGGATCGGGGAGTGGGTGGACCTTTTGTCACGTCCGATGAATCTCAACAATGTGTCAAGCATTTCTCTCTTTCGAGCACAGGGTATAAAAAAGGAGGTATTGGGGCGCCTAGGTGGCTCAGTTGGTTAAGAGTCCGCCTTCAGCTCAGGTCATGATCTCGGGGTCCTGGGATCGAGCCCCGCATCGGGCTCCCTACTCAGCAGGAAGCCTGCTTCTCCCTCTGCCCCCATCACATGCTCTCTCTCTTTCTCAAATAAATAAAATCTTAAAAAAATAAAATAAAAAGGGAGGTATTGGGCTTTGTGTGTGGACGTGAGTGCGTGCACTTTTGCTTTGGCATCTGGGCTGCAGCTGACAGGCCTAGCTTATGCCTGATGTTTTCATTGCAGGTACAATAGCTTGGTCAGATTGACAGAAACGGATTTTTCTGGCCTGAACAAATTGGAGTTGTTAATGCTGCACAGCAATGGCATTCATACAATCCCAGCTAAGACCTTCTCGGATTTGCAGGCCTTGCAGGTGAGACTGGGAAGGGGAAGGTGCAGGTTCAAGAGGCGAGAGGTACCCTTGAATGCTCACCATTCCAGTGGAACCCAAAAGTCAACATTCTGTGCATTAGAGGGAGACAGCAAAGGAGGATGTCCAAGACTGATTTCTCTTTAAATGCAATAGTATGTGGAAAATTCTGAGGCCAGCTTTCTCAGATCTATGCTAATAGGAAAAAAAAATCAATACCCAGGGATTACTGCGCCTTCAAAATTTACTCCAGAAAGGCTTCTTCTAGTCCTTCCTGTTCATCTGGGAGTTGCTGTCTTAGACAGAAGTTAGCTTTGTACACATAAATACACTTTTTAAGTTTTTACTTTATTATTTATACCTTGTCTTGTTCAAAAAACTTTGAAAACTTATGGGGACTTCTAAGAAAACATCAAATATTATAAGAATTATCACTCCAGTAAGTGAGAAAATAAAGTTATAACACATCTAGGGATAAGAAAAAAGGGCATTATGGGGAAATGTATATGGAAAGATCAGTATGTCTGCTACATATGTAGGACTTAAAGATTTTGAGAAGCTAACTCACAATTCAAGATGCCTATCAGATTTTTTAAGTACGTGAAAAAAAACCTGTTCAGGAAAAGCACAACTGTATCTGATTTATTCTTTAACTTTTTTATCACTGTGTATTTGACATACAATATTACACTAGTTTCAGGTGTACAATATAAGTGCTTCAACATTTATATACATTAGGAAGTGATTACTGTGATAAATCTAGTTACCATCTGTCATGCTTCCAAGTTGTTACAGTATTGTTAACTATATTCCCTATGCTGTATATCATATTCCCATGACTTATTTCTTTTATAGCTGCAAGCTCATAACTTTTGATACCCTTACCCTATTTTGCCCATCCCCGCTGTCCCTCCCTGGCAACCACCAGATTGTTCTTTGTGCCTATGAGTCTGTCTGTATCTGTTTTGTTTTTTGGAGTCTACAAATAAGTGAAATTTTATGGTAATTGCCTTTCTCTGACTTATTTCATTTAGCATAATATCCTTTATTCCATCCATGTTGTCACAAACAGCAAGATCTTATTTTTTATGACCAAATAATATTCGTGTGTGNTTGCCTTTCTCTGACTTATTTCATTTAGCATAATATCCTTTATTCCATCCATGTTGTCACAAACAGCAAGATTTTATTTTTTTATGACCAAATAATATTCGTGTGTATGTGTGTGCATGTAGACACACATATACATATATACATTTTCTTTAGCTATTGGTGGATTCTTGGGCTGCTTCCATATCTTGGCTATGGTAAATAATGCTGTAGTAAACATAGGGGTGCAGATATCTTTTTGAATTAGTGTTTTCATTTTGTCCCGTTAAGTGTGCAGAAGTCGAATTCCTGGATGGTATGGTAGTTCTATTTTTTATTTCTTGAGCCATCTCCATACTATTTTCCACAGTTGCTGCACTTTTTGTATTCCCACCAACAGTGCACAAGAGCTTCCTACCTCTAACATCCTCACCAACACCTGTTGTTTCCGGGTTGTTAATTTTAGCCATTCTGACAGGGATGAGGTGATCCCTCATTGTGGTTTGGATTTGCATTTCCCTGATAATAAGTGATGTTGAACACCTTTTCATGTGTCTATTGGTCATCTGGATGTCTTTCCTAAAAGATCTGTCTCTTCATGTCTTCTGCCCATTTTTTAATTGGATTGTTTTTGGGGTGTTGAGTTTTATAAGTTCTTTGTATGTCATTTACAAATATCTTCTCCCATGCCATAGGTTGCCTTTTAGTTTTTTTGATGGTTTCTTCACCATGCAGAAGCTTTTTATTTTGATGTAGTTCCAATAGTTCATTTTGGCTTTTGTTTCCCTTGTCTCAGGGGACCTATCTACAAAAAAGTTGCTAGGGCTGATGTCAGGGAAATTACTGCCTGTGCTCTCTTCTAGGGTTTTTATGGTTTCAGGTCTCACATTTAGGTCTTTAATCCATTTCGAATTTATTTTTATATATGGTATAAGAAAGTCATCCAGTTTCATTCTTTTGCATGTGGCTATCCAGTTTTCCCAACACCATTTGTTGAAGAGACCATCCTTTTCCCATCGGAGATTCTTTCATGCTTTGTCGAAGATTAATTGACCATATAAGTGTGGGCTTATTTCTGGGTCTTCTGTTCTGTTCCATTGATCTTTGTGTGTATTTTTTGTGTCAGTACCATAGTGTTTTGATTACTGTAGCTTTATAATATAACTTAAAGTACAGAATTGAGATGCCTCCAGGTTTGCTTTTCTTTTTCAAGCTTGCTTTAGCTCTTCGCGGTCTTCTGTGGTTCTACTCAAATTTCCAGATTGTTTGTTCTAATTCTGTGAAAAATGCTGTTGGTATATTGACAGGGATTGCATTAAATGTGTAGATTGCTTTGGGTACTATGGTCATTCCAGTAACATTTGTTTTTCCAATCCATGAGCATGGAATGTCTTTCCACTTCTTTGTGTCCTCTTCCATTTCTTCATTAATGTTTTATAATTTTCAGAGTACAGGCCTTTCAGGTCTTTGGTTAAGCTTATTCCTAGCTATCTTACTGTTTTTGGTGTAATTGTAAAAGGGATTGTTTCCTTAATTTCTCTTCTGCTTCATTATGGGTGTGTAAAAATGCAACAGATTCCTGTCTACTGGTTTTGTATCCTGCGACTTTACTGAATTCATTTATCAGTTTTAGTAGTTTTTTGGTGGAGTCTTTCAGGTTTTCTATATATAGAATTATGTCATCTGCAAATACTGAAAGTTTCACTTCATCTTACTAATTTGGATCCCTTTTATTTCTTTTTGTTGTCTGAGTGCTGTGACTAGGACTTCCAGTACTGTGTTGTATAAAAGTGTTGAGACTGGACATCCATGTCTTGTTCCTGACCTTAGGGGAAAGGCTATCCATTTTTCCTCACTGAAGATAATGTTGATTGTGGGTTTTTCATATATGGCTTTATTATGTTTAAGTATGTTCCCTCCAAACCTACTTTCTAGAGGGTTTTTTCATGAATAGATGTTGCATTTTGTCAAATGCTTTTTCTGCATCTATTGAAATAATCACATAGTCTTACCTTTCTCTTGTTGATATCATGTTCATTGATTTGCAAATATTGAACCACTCTTGCAACCCAAGAATAAATCCCACTGGATCAGGTGAATGATTTTTTTTAAAAAATATATTGTTGAATTTAGTTTGCTAGTATTTTGTTGAGCATTTTTGCATCTTTTTTTGTGGTGTCTTTATCCGGTTTTAGTATCAGAGTGATGCTGGCCTCAAAGAGTGAATTTGGAAGTTTTCCTACTTTTTCTATTTTTTGGAATAGTTTGAAAATGGTGGGTATTAACCCTTCATTATATGTTTGGTAGAATTGACCTGTGAAGCCGTCTATCTGGTCCTGGACTTTTGTTTGTTGGGAGCTTTTGGATTACTGATTCAATTTTTTTTTTTTTTGGCGGGTTATTGGTCTAAGTTTTCTGTGTGTCTTCCTGCTCCAGTTTTGGTAGGTTCTATGTTTCTGGGAATTGATCCATTTCTTCTGAGTTGTCTAGTTTGTTGGCATATAGTTTTTCATAATATTCCCTTATAATTGTTTTTATTTCTGCGGTATTGGTGGTCATTTTCCCTCCCTCATCTCTGATTTTATTTATTGGGGTCCTTTTTCTTTACTTTTTGATAAGTCTGGCTAGAGGTTTATCAATTTTATTGATTTTTTTTTCAAAGAACCAGCTCCTGATTTCATTGTTTCTGTTCTATTATTTAGTCCCTATATCATTTATTTCTGCTCTAATCTTTGTTATTTCCTTTTTTCTGGTTTTGGGTTTTGTTTTTTTGTTCTTTTTGTAGCTCCTGCAGGTGTAAGATTAGATTGTTTATATGAGATTTTTCTTCTTGAGTTATGTCTGTATTGCTAGAAACTTCCCTCTCAGAACTGTGTTTGCTGCATCCCAAAGGTTTTACACCATTGTATTTTCATTTTTATTTGTTTCCATGTACTTTTTATTCCTTGATTTCTTGACCCATTCATTGTTTATTCCTTGATTTCTTGACCCATGTATTTATGCTCATTCCAGATATTTTCATGTGGTTGACCTCTAGTTTCATACTATTGTGGTCAGAAAAGGCACATGGTGTGACTTCAATCTTTTTGTATTTGTTGAGGCTGGTTTTGTGGCCTAATATGTATTCTGTTTTGGAGAATATTTCATGTGCACTTGAAAAGAATGTGTATTCTGCTGTTTAAGGAGGGAATGTTCTAAATGTATCTGTTAGGTCCATCTGGTCCAGTGTGTCATTCAAAGCCATTGTTTCCTTGTTGCTTTTCTGTTTAGATGATCTGTCCGTTGATGTGAGTGGGGTGTTAAAGTCCCCTACTATTACTGTATTATTTAGATTAGTTCCGTCATCTGTTATTAACTGTTTTATCTATTTGGGCGGTCCCATGTTGGGTGCATAAATATTTACAATTTNCCATTGTATTTTCATTTTTATTTGTTTCCATGTACTTTTTATTCCTTGATTTCTTGACCCATTCATTGTTTAGTAGCATGTTATTTGACNGATTTCTTGACCCATGTATTTATGCTCATTCCAGATATTTTCATGTGGTTGACCTCTAGTTTCATACTATTGTGGTCAGAAAAGGCACATGGTGTGACTTCAATCTTTTTGTATTTGTTGAGGCTGGTTTTGTGGCCTAATATGTATTCTGTTTTGGAGAATATTTCATGTGCACTTGAAAAGAATGTGTATTCTGCTGTTTAAGGAGGGAATGTTCTAAATGTATCTGTTAGGTCCATCTGGTCCAGTGTGTCATTCAAAGCCATTGTTTCCTTGTTGCTTTTCTGTTTAGATGATCTGTCCGTTGATGTGAGTGGGGTGTTAAAGTCCCCTACTATTACTGTATTATTTAGATTAGTTCTGTCATCTGTTATTAACTGTTTTATCTATTTGGGCGGTCCCATGTTGGGTGCATAAATATTTACAATTGTTATATGTCCTTGTTGGATTGTTTCCATTATTATTATATAGTATCCTTTGTCTCTTGTTACAGTCTTTGTTTTAAAACCTATTTTATCTGATACAAGTATTGCGACTCCAGCTTTCTTTTGACATCCATTTGCATGATAAATGTTTCTCCATCCCCTCACCTGCAATCTGTAGCTGTCTTTAGGTCTAAAATGAGTCTCTTGTAGGCAGCATATTCTGGGTCTTTTTTTTTTTTTAAGTCCATTCTGTCACCCTGTGTCTTTTGATTGGAGTGTTTAGTCCATTTACACTCAAAGTAATTATTGAGAAAGATGTATTTATTGCCATTTTATTGTTATGTGGTTGTTTCTGAAGATTTTCTGTGGTTTGCTGGTTCTTTAGTGAGATTTTTGGATTTCTATTGATTCTTTGCATATGTATTAAGTGGTTTTCTTGATTTGTGGTTACCATTAGATTTGTATATAACATCTTCTACATACAGTAGTCTGTATTAAGTTGATGGTCATTTAAGTCTGAACCCATTCTTCTTCACTCCTCTGGTCCCCATGTGTTAGGTATATGGTATCATATTTTATATCCTTTTATTTTGTGAGTTCCTTGACTGTTTTTTTTATATATTCATTTTTGCTGTTTTTTGTTTGTTTGTTTCCTACCCTCACATTGTCATTTTGGGTCTTTTCTTTCCACTCAAAGATTTCCCTTTAATATTTCTTGCAAAACTGGTTTAGTGGTCATGAACTACTTTTGTTTTTGTTGGAAAAACTATCTCTCCTATTCTGAATGACAGCCTTGCTGGATAGAGCATTCCTGGCTACAGGTNTTTTTTTTTTTTTTGGCGGGTTATTGGTCTGTTTAAGTTTTCTGTGTGTCTTCCTGCTCCAGTTTTGGTAGGTTCTATGTTTCTGGGAATTGATCCATTTCTTCTGAGTTGTCTAGTTTGTTGGCATATAGTTTTTCATAATATTCCCTTTTAATTGTTTTTATTTCTGCGGTATTGGTGGTCATTTTCCCTCCCTCATCTCTGATTTTATTTATTGGGGTCCTTTTTCTTTACTTTTTGATAAGTCTGGCTAGAGGTTTATCAATTTTATTGATTTTTTTTTCAAAGAACCAGCTCCTGATTTCATTGTTTCTGTTCTATTATTTAGTCCCTATATCATTTATTTCTGCTCTAATCTTTGTTATTTCCTTTTTTCTGGTTTTGGGTTTTGTTTTTTTGTTCTTTTTGTAGCTCCTGCAGGTGTAAGATTAGATTGTTTATATGAGATTTTTCTTCTTGAGTTATGTCTGTATTGCTAGAAACTTCCCTCTCAGAACTGTGTTTGCTGCATCCCAAAGGTTTTACACCATTGTATTTTCATTTTTATTTGTTTCCATGTACTTTTTATTCCTTGATTTCTTGACCCATTCATTGTTTATTCCTTGATTTCTTGACCCATGTATTTATGCTCATTCCAGATATTTTCATGTGGTTGACCTCTAGTTTCATACTATTGTGGTCAGAAAAGGCACATGGTGTGACTTCAATCTTTTTGTATTTGTTGAGGCTGGTTTTGTGGCCTAATATGTATTCTGTTTTGGAGAATATTTCATGTGCACTTGAAAAGAATGTGTATTCTGCTGTTTAAGGAGGGAATGTTCTAAATGTATCTGTTAGGTCCATCTGGTCCAGTGTGTCATTCAAAGCCATTGTTTCCTTGTTGCTTTTCTGTTTAGATGATCTGTCCGTTGATGTGAGTGGGGTGTTAAAGTCCCCTACTATTACTGTATTATTTAGATTAGTTCTGTCATCTGTTATTAACTGTTTTATCTATTTGGGCGGTCCCATGTTGGGTGCATAAATATTTACAATTGTTATATGTCCTTGTTGGATTGTTTCCATTATTATTATATAGTATCCTTTGTCTCTTGTTACAGTCTTTGTTTTAAAACCTATTTTATCTGATACAAGTATTGCGACTCCAGCTTTCTTTTGACATCCATTTGCATGATAAATGTTTCTCCATCCCCTCACCTGCAATCTGTAGCTGTCTTTAGGTCTAAAATGAGTCTCTTGTAGGCAGCATATTCTGGGTCTTTTTTTTTTTTTTAAGTCCATTCTGTCACCCTGTGTCTTTTGATTGGAGTGTTTAGTCCATTTACACTCAAAGTAATTATTGAGAAAGATGTATTTATTGCCATTTTATTGTTATGTGGTTGTTTCTGAAGATTTTCTGTGGTTTGCTGGTTCTTTAGTGAGATTTTTGGATTTCTATTGATTCTTTGCATATGTATTAAGTGGTTTTCTTGATTTGTGGTTACCATTAGATTTGTATATAACATCTTCTACATACAGTAGTCTGTATTAAGTTGATGGTCATTTAAGTCTGAACCCATTCTTCTTCACTCCTCTGGTCCCCATGTGTTAGGTATATGGTATCATATTTTATATCCTTTTATTTTGTGAGTTCCTTGACTGTTTTTTTTATATATTCATTTTTGCTGTTTTTTGTTTGTTTGTTTCCTACCCTCACATTGTCATTTTGGGTCTTTTCTTTCCACTCAAAGATTTCCCTTTAATATTTCTTGCAAAACTGGTTTAGTGGTCATGAACTACTTTTGTTTTTGTTGGAAAAACTATCTCTCCTATTCTGAATGACAGCCTTGCTGGATAGAGCATTCCTGGCTACAGGTTTTTCCCATTCAGCACTTTGAATATATGCCACTCCTTTCTGGCTTGGAAAGTTTCTGCTGAAAATCTGCTGATAGCCTTATTGGGGGCAGGGCGTGGGGGTTCCTTTGTATGTAACTGTCTTCTTTTGTCTTGCTGTTTTTAAATTTTTCTCTTTATCACTCTATTTTGCCATTTTAATTAAAATACAACTTGCTATTGTTGATTTTGTTGGGAGTTCTCTGTGCCTCCTAGATCTGGATATCTCTTTCCTGAGATTAGGGAAGCTTTCAGGTATTATGGCTTCAAGTAAATCTGGCCCCATTTCTCTCTTCTTCTTCTGGGACTCCTATAATATAAATGTTATTACATTCGATGGAGTCACTGAGTTCCCTAAGTCTATTCTTGTTTTGCATAATTCTTGTTTTTCTCTTTTGTTTAGCTTGATTACTTCTCATTACTCTGTCCTCTAGGTCATTAATTTGTCCCTCTGCTTCTTCCAGCATCCTGTTCATTACATCAAGTGTGTTTCTCATTTAGTTTATTGAGCCCTTTATCAGTGCTATGTTATTCCTTTCTCTGTATTAATGGTCTCACTGATGTCCTCCACTCTTTTCTCACTGGAGAATTCCTTTAAATTCTCCATCAGGCATGTTACTTATATCTATTTTACTTAGAACTCTGGCAGTGGCCTTGTCCTGTTCTTTCATTTGGGACAAATTTCTTTGTCTTCTCATTTTGTCTAAGTCTCTGTGCTTGTTTCTCTGTGTTAGGAAAGTCAGCTATGTCTCCTGTTATTGAGAGTAATAGCTTTATGAAGAAGAGTTTCTGTAGTGCCCTGCAGCATAGCGTCCCCTGTTCCCCAGGGCTTGGAGCATCTCCAATGTGTGCTGTGTGAGCTCTGCTATTGTGTCATGGCTACTTTATCCTTTAGGCTGGTTGTCTGCAGAGGCTCTCTTTGTTGTTGGCAGTGTTTGATCCCTGGCCTAAATGTGGTGTTTTAACTAGGTATGCTCTGGTTTACTTGTGAAATGAGACCTGTTGCCACTGCCACCAGAACTGAAGCTACACAAAACTCTCAGGTCAAGCGACATGGTGTTGGCAGGGATTTGGGCTGGTCTTCTGAGGGAGGGGGACCACTGCACTGGGACTGAGGCAAGCTTGACTAGGAAGGGCAATTCTTCTGGAGCTCAGGCAGGTGGGATTTGGTGTAAGCAAGTTAGGTAATGAGTATTGGTGCTGCACTGATTCCCGTGGGTGACCCTGTGCTTATGCTGAGGTGCAGGGGATGGAAATAGCACCTGCCAGTTTCTTTGTTCCTGGAGGAGTCTCTGAACACTGCACCTCTGGGACATGCACCTGTAGTTGCTCCCCAGGCACTCTTCAGATTGCTGTTTCTACAGTATATGTCTTTGGGCTGTTTGCCCTGCCTTCTTTCCAAGTGAAGCCTCAATGCCCTACAACCTCTCCCAGAGCTGAGCACACCAACCCTTAAAACTCCAGGTTTAAAGCCCTGCTGGTTGCAAGAACTCACAAAATTCAGGCCCTCTCACTGTCCAGGTCAATTGCTATGGGCATTCATTTTCCCCATGCATCCGCCCTGTATGTTAGTCTCTCTTTTGCTCTTCTCCATAACTGCAGCTCCCCACCACAGTGGCCACAATCCATTTCTCTTCCAAGCTGCATCTCTGTACTTTCTACCTTCTTTGATATGGCCTCCTCTCTACCTTCAGTTGCAGAGTTTGTTCTGCCAGTCTTCAGATGGATTTCTGGGGGGTTTAGTATGATTTATAGTTATCTAGTTGTATTTGTGGGACGAGGAGAGCCTCTTACTCCACTGCCATCTCCCCCTCACACCTAAATGAATTTAAAAATTTTAAGAGGATATAATATACCAGGGAGATTATAACTGTAAACAAGGTAATTTCCAATGTTTAGAGTGCACTTCAGAGCCATGGTCCCCAAGACCTAAATCAAAATCCAGTAGGTCAAATAAAAATCCCCATTGAAGGAGTTACCTTTTTAAGCCAAATGGCCTGGTTAGTGATTTTATGTAATTGAGTTTCAACTTCCACCAGAAGTGTTAATTCAGATACAATAAGTAGTGCTGACCATAGGACAGATATCTCCTTGCTCAANATTATTGAGAAAGATGTATTTATTGCCATTTTATTGTTATGTGGTTGTTTCTGAAGATTTTCTGTGGTTTGCTGGTTCTTTAGTGAGATTTTTGGATTTCTATTGATTCTTTGCATATGTATTAAGTGGTTTTCTTGATTTGTGGTTACCATTAGATTTGTATATAACATCTTCTACATACAGTAGTCTGTATTAAGTTGATGGTCATTTAAGTCTGAACCCATTCTTCTTCACTCCTCTGGTCCCCATGTGTTAGGTATATGGTATCATATTTTATATCCTTTTATTTTGTGAGTTCCTTGACTGTTTTTTTTATATATTCATTTTTGCTGTTTTTTGTTTGTTTGTTTCCTACCCTCACATTGTCATTTTGGGTCTTTTCTTTCCACTCAAAGATTTCCCTTTAATATTTCTTGCAAAACTGGTTTAGTGGTCATGAACTACTTTTGTTTTTGTTGGAAAAACTATCTCTCCTATTCTGAATGACAGCCTTGCTGGATAGAGCATTCCTGGCTACAGGTTTTTCCCATTCAGCACTTTGAATATATGCCACTCCTTTCTGGCTTGGAAAGTTTCTGCTGAAAATCTGCTGATAGCCTTATTGGGGGCAGGGCGTGGGGGTTCCTTTGTATGTAACTGTCTTCTTTTGTCTTGCTGTTTTTAAATTTTTCTCTTTATCACTCTATTTTGCCATTTTAATTAAAATACAACTTGCTATTGTTGATTTTGTTGGGAGTTCTCTGTGCCTCCTAGATCTGGATATCTCTTTCCTGAGATTAGGGAAGCTTTCAGGTATTATGGCTTCAAGTAAATCTGGCCCCATTTCTCTCTTCTTCTTCTGGGACTCCTATAATATAAATGTTATTACATTCGATGGAGTCACTGAGTTCCCTAAGTCTATTCTTGTTTTGCATAATTCTTGTTTTTCTCTTTTGTTTAGCTTGATTACTTCTCATTACTCTGTCCTCTAGGTCATTAATTTGTCCCTCTGCTTCTTCCAGCATCCTGTTCATTACATCAAGTGTGTTTCTCATTTAGTTTATTGAGCCCTTTATCAGTGCTATGTTATTCCTTTCTCTGTATTAATGGTCTCACTGATGTCCTCCACTCTTTTCTCACTGGAGAATTCCTTTAAATTCTCCATCAGGCATGTTACTTATATCTATTTTACTTAGAACTCTGGCAGTGGCCTTGTCCTGTTCTTTCATTTGGGACAAATTTCTTTGTCTTCTCATTTTGTCTAAGTCTCTGTGCTTGTTTCTCTGTGTTAGGAAAGTCAGCTATGTCTCCTGTTATTGAGAGTAATAGCTTTATGAAGAAGAGTTTCTGTAGTGCCCTGCAGCATAGCGTCCCCTGTTCCCCAGGGCTTGGAGCATCTCCAATGTGTGCTGTGTGAGCTCTGCTATTGTGTCATGGCTACTTTAGGCTGGTTGTCTGCAGAGGCTCTCTTTGTTGTTGGCAGTGTTTGGTCCCTGGCCTAAAAGTGGTGTTTTAACTAGGTATGCTCTGGTTTACTTGTGAAATGAGACCTGTTGCCACTGCCACCAGAACTGAAGCTACACAAAACTCTCAGGTCAAGAGACATGGTGTTGGGAGGGATTTGGGCTGGTCTTCTGAGGGAGGGGGACCACTGCACTGGGACTGAGGCAAGCTTGACTAGGAAGGGCAATTCTTCTGGAGCTCAGGCAGGTGGGATTTGGTGTAAGCAAGTTAGGTAATGAGTATTGGTGCTGCACTGATTCCCGTGGGTGACCCTGTGCTTATGCTGAGGTGCAGGGGATGGAAATAGCACCTGCCAGTTTCTTTGTTCCTGGAGGAGTCTCTGAACACTGCACCTCTGGGACATGCACCTGTAGTTGCTCCCCAGGCACTCTTCAGATTGCTGTTTCTACAGTATATGTCTTTGGGCTGTTTGCCCTGCCTTCTTTCCAAGTGAAGCCTCAATGCCCTACAACCTCTCCCAGAGCTGAGCACACCAACCCTTAAAACTCCAGGTTTAAAGCCCTGCTGGTTGCAAGAACTCACAAAATTCAGGCCCTCTCACTGTCCAGGTCAATTGCTATGGGCATTCATTTTCCCCATGCATCCGCCCTGTATGTTAGTCTCTCTTTTGCTCTTCTCCATAACTGCAGCTCCCCACCACAGTGGCCACAATCCATTTCTCTTCCAAGCTGCATCTCTGTACTTTCTACCTTCTTTGATATGGCCTCCTCTCTACCTTCAGTTGCAGAGTTTGTTCTGCCAGTCTTCAGATGGATTTCTGGGGGGTTTAGTATGATTTATAGTTATCTAGTTGTATTTGTGGGACAAGGAGAGCCTCTTACTCCACTGCCATCTCCCCCTCACACCTAAATGAATTTAAAAATTTTAAGAGGATATAATATACCAGGGAGATTATAACTGTAAACAAGGTAATTTCCAATGTTTAGAGTGCACTTCAGAGCCATGGTCCCCAAGACCTAAATCAAAATCCAGTAGGTCAAATAAAAATCCCCATTGAAGGAGTTACCTTTTTAAGCCAAATGGCCTGGTTAGTGATTTTATGTAATTGAGTTTCAACTTCCACCAGAAGTGTTAATTCAGATACAATAAGTAGTGCTGACCATAGGACAGATATCTCCTTGCTCAACTAAAAGATAGTCAAGGGCTATCCTATTACCAAGAACTATGTTGGCCAGAGAACCTAAGAGTCTTTGTTGGACAGCTCTTGTCTTAGCTGTGGAATCTGCAATATCTTCAAGAGTTAAAAAAAGGTTCCTGATCATATTTATTTTCATTCCTAACCAGGGAAGTATGGCCCTGTGAAAAGGAAGCATTTCTGAATCATGAATGCCTTTTGGTAGATCTTTTCTAACTCAGTGATGTAAATACAGGAGAGTTGACTAATGAAGCATCTTCATTGTCTATGGAAAGTTAGGGGCACAGTTAGATAACATAGAAGGCATTGCCCAGCTT
>NC_048218.1:107978015-108000870 GCF_002007445.2 Ailuropoda melanoleuca
AAGGAGAGCCTCTTACTCCACTGCCATCTCCCCCTCACACCTAAATGAATTTAAAAATTTTAAGAGGATATAATATACCAGGGAGATTATAACTGTAAACAAGGTAATTTCCAATGTTTAGAGTGCACTTCAGAGCCATGGTCCCCAAGACCTAAATCAAAATCCAGTAGGTCAAATAAAAATCCCCATTGAAGGAGTTACCTTTTTAAGCCAAATGGCCTGGTTAGTGATTTTATGTAATTGAGTTTCAACTTCCACCAGAAGTGTTAATTCAGATACAATAAGTAGTGCTGACCATAGGACAGATATCTCCTTGCTCAACTAAAAGATAGTCAAGGGCTATCCTATTACCAAGAACTATGTTGGCCAGAGAACCTAAGAGTCTTTGTTGGACAGCTCTTGTCTTAGCTGTGGAATCTGCAATATCTTCAAGAGTTAAAAAAAGGTTCCTGATCATATTTATTTTCATTCCTAACCAGGGAAGTATGGCCCTGTGAAAAGGAAGCATTTCTGAATCATGAATGCCTTTTGGTAGATCTTTTCTAACTCAGTGATGTAAATACAGGAGAGTTGACTAATGAAGCATCTTCATTGTCTATGGAAAGTTAGGGGCACAGTTAGATAACATAGAAGGCATTGCCCAGCTTGTGTGACAGCCAGCTAGAAATTCGTTGGCCCAAGAAGAATTATGACCGCCACAAAGACAAATCCTGTTGGCACACAGACCATTACCATTAGGGAGGTGCTATTAATGGATCTGTTCACAGGGACTGCTTCATTTACTGGTTCAAGCCAAGGGTCAGTCAGGTTTTCAGTGCGTATAAGAACAGAATCCCTAAACCTGAAATAGTGTTGTTCTAAATGTCTTGCAATGATGGGTGCTGCTGGTAAGTTCTCTTGGTGAGAAAAGATATGATTTAGAAAATCATGGGAATATGGGGGTGCAGATGTACTAAGATTTACATAGGTTTGTGTTTAGATAGGTAAGTACAGTTATTATTGGAGAAAGGTAAAAAGGCACTGGATATTCTGGCCATGAAAGTTGAACTTGATATGAGATTTCTAAGGGGTGGGAGGGGCTGATTGTAGTCTGCAGTGACATTGGGAATAGAAGAGGAATTGCTTATGAGGAGCACCAGGAGATCTCTAGCATCATGGATAGATAAAAATCTTTGACAAATCCAGCAGTCTGCAAGTTTACTACCTTTAGCAATGGCCTGGTAGATATGGATGATGGCATTATCTTTCCAGGCCAATGCCAGAGTAAAGACAAGGAAAAGGAGGAGAAGGTTTTCTTATTTAGTTAAAGTATGAAATTTTGATCTGTCATTTTGGGCAGAAGCCATCTACCTCAATGTCATCTACCTCTCTTCCTTATCAATTAGATTCAGAGGTCTCCAGCATCTATACAGGACCACATGTCAGGTGGAGCTTTCTTCAGCTGTTAGTAAGATATGTATCAATTCCTTTGTAGTTTTGCAGCAATGCCAGGTTAGAAACACTTGGTAAGGTCCCTTTCAAAGGAGCTTGAGGACTATCTTCTGATAATGTTTCCAAAACACCTTATCACCAGACTCCAAATTGTGACTAATAGGGACCTTCGAGTTGAAATCTGGGAAGGCTTTTTTAACCTGTTGATGATAGGCTTGAGTATAAGACATTAAAGATTTACTGAGGCTGGTCATACCAGCACGAGATGACAAGGATCAGCAGAAAGTTGTATACCAATAGGCACTGGTCTGTTGGTGACTATCTTATGTGGAATGGGTTTGTTTCCCAAAGGGAATATTGCAAATGGTCAGCCAGACCAAAGGCAATACCTTAGGCCAAGGAAGAACAGTAGCTTCAGCAGGTTTAGAGACTTTCAAGTTTGAGGATCATTAGTTCTTTCTGATGCCTCATGATTGAGGGTGATAAGAGCAATGATAATTCCAAGAAGTTTGCAAGGCTTTTGTTAAGGCTCATGATTTGTCTGGTGAAGTCAGTGCCTTGATCACTGGGGATCAGGGAAGGTACACCAATGGGAAACACATTGTCTAATAGTTTATTTGCTACTGTGAGGGCATTGACCCTGTGGCAAGGGAAATCTTCAATCCATCCAGAAAACACACACACATAAAATAACAAGAACATATTGATAATTCATACTAAGTGGCAGTTGAATGAAGTCCAGCTGCAAGTGTTCAGAGTGTCCAGAAGGCAGTGTGAAGACCCTGGTGACAACAAACGTTTATTAAGGATTATGAACTTAACAGGTCAGACATTGGTAAACTATCTTTGCAACTTAAGATTTTATTTATTTGACAGACAGCACAAGCAGGGGGAGCCCCAGGCAGAGGGAGAGGGAGAGGGAGAAGCAGACTCCCCACTGATCAGGGAGCCCAATCTGGGGCTCGATCCCAGGACCCTGAGATCATGACCTGAGCTGAAGGCAGTTGCTTAACTGACTGAGCCACCCAGGACCCCCTGCCTTTACAGTTTTATAGAAGTCTCTCCATCAATATCTATTCATAATTGAATTCATTTTAAATGTACTAACATGGGTTAAGGAATTCAAAACGCATGAAAAATAGGGTTTTTCAGGGAGCCAGGAAGAACCATCTTGGGTTCTTCCAGGAAGAACCATCTTGGGTTTCCCATGGGCCCAACTGTTCACTTAATTTACAGCCATTGTTTACCCATCTTAATTTCTCTGATTTGGAATCATACTGTTGCCATGTTATAAGGACATCAGGATGGCAAAAGTCTGGCAATGAGGGGCCATTTATTGCAGAAGCAGAATGGATTCCATCTATAAGTGTCATAATTTTACAAATACAATAGAGAAAGCCTAGTATTACTTAATTTGACAATGCTTCCCATGCAATTTACAAATCAAATAAGTCTAATTAGTTTAACAAATCCTTTGGAATATTCCAGACCAATAAGACTTCATTTAGAATTTGATTTGGGGAAGTTTGTTGAAAAAATATATATAAATTATATATTATATAATACATAATACATACTCTTATATTTAAAATTACATATATATGTAATTTTAAAGCACTTGCCTAAATTAAATCATAGACCATTATGAAACTTCACCTTAGTATGAAGAAACTTTTACAATCTGTTATCAAAAGCAGACCAAAACCCCAAGAAAGCTGTTCTTTTAACAGAGAGAAAAATCAAATTCTAATTTTGTGCCAACTTACTTTTAATATTAAAACTCATTTTTAAGTTCCTTTTAATTTAGCCAGCTTGATGATACATTAAAATTCATTTCCAAAGATTCTTTTTCTACAAATTTTCTACAACTCTCTTTTCTACATTCCAATTTTGCTTTGTTTTTCTTTAAATGATTAGCCTCAAATAAAGACAAAATTACTTTCTTTTCCCTCGGTATCAACAAAATGTATTCCATTCTGCATACCTTATTTTAGTGAAAATATATCCTATTTTCCCGGCATATGAAGATATTTCCCTTATTATTTCTAGGAGCTTTATTTACATATACCATTTAGAATTCTTAACCCTTGGAAACCTTAATTTCTAGTGAAAAGTAAGAACCAAGCAATTGTGAACTGTTTGTTATACTAACATTCCTTAAATTTGCAAATTTATGAATAGAAGCATATGCCTTATTCAGTTTTCCAATAGAGCATTAACATCCAAATATCTTAGTTTTTCTGTAACAAGAAGCCAAAAGTAAATATACCAATGTTTAGTAGTTAATGTTTCATTTTTTTTTAATCTTCTCAGGAAACAATCTATATATTCAGTGAGTTCACCTTCACTCATTAGCAAAACTTTAAGTTTTCAAGGTACCAAGAAGATTTGGAAAACATTTAAAAGTTTTTGTCTATTCAGTCTATTTGTTCTTGACAATTATATCGAGATTACCCATGAAAACTTCATGAGACATCAAAGAAAATCAATCATTCTAAGTAATTTTTGCCGACAAATTGCAACAGATAAAAATTAAGTAAATTTGGCAGAATAAGTGGATCATCTGTATTATATCCAAAGTTTGATAACTCTATAAAGACATGCCTGTTTTAGTTAAACAAAAAAAAAATTAAACTTTCTGAAGATCATCCCAGATCAGGTGAATCTGAAAAACATTTGAGTTAGTTTCTGTTATATTTGTAAATTTAATCCATATAAGCATTTAATTTTCTTTAAGCCAATTTAATAGAGCTCTTGTACACATTAATTTTAGCAATACCATCTGGAGATAGAAAATATCACATATCTACAACACACACATATGACACACATGAACATAGAAACAGATGTAGTGAACTTATAACTTGTGTTTTTAAATTACTGCCATGAAATAGGTACAAACCTCACTCATTATAAAACTTGAATTTAAATTTGTTTCTCTGGTAGATGGAACAAGTTAAGCTTACTTGATAATAAAGTTATTAAATCTTTTCAAATATCTTGTCCAGTGTCAGCTGGGACAAACAGTAAATATTTCTGGCAGTATTAAATTCTCGAGGTATTGTCAAAGATAGTGTAAAAGATATTATCTTCGCAAGATCTAGAATCTCTCCCAAAGATAGCCAAAGAAAGAACTAACAACCTATGTTTCCCAGGCAATCAGAAAGCCAAGCCAAGCCAAGTTCCTAGGATTAAAAAAAAAAAAAAAAGACAAGCAAGAAGGCAGTAGTTATTCCCAGAAGAAAGGATCAATAACCACTGAGTCTGGATTTGGAAAGGATGGGCCAATGTGAAATTTTGTTTCTTTTGAGTGGGCTCAGGAAGTAATCTATTTACAAAAACTCTTGAGAATCCTCTCTAGGTTTAAGACATTCTTTAACTATGGCCTTTGACCAAGGAGTGAAAGATAATCTGGGGAGGATTGCCTATATCCTTGGATGGTTTTATGTTAAAAACGTAACTGTTTCAGTGTCTTCAGAATGGATATGCCAGTCTTACACTCTTAGGTACATTTTCTCTCTTTTCTTTTTCTTTTTTTTTTTTTTAAGATTTATTTATTTAAGAGAGAGAGCGAGCAGGGGAGGGGCAAAGGGAGAGGGACAAGCCAACTCCCCACTAATCAGGGAGCCAGATGCAGGGCTTGATCTCAGGACCCTGAGATCATGACCTGAGCCGAAGGCAGACACAATCGATTCAGCCACCCTGGCACTCCTCTCTTTAATTTTTCATTAACTCTTTGCAATAAATATTTCAATGAAACTATTTTGGAATTTTGAAATCTTTTGGAGGCTTCTGAATGCCAATTGAAAAAGGTATCCCTTTCTGTTTCATTTGGGAACCCTTGCTTCCAAGTGCACTTATTAAATGACATATAATTGGAACATTCCCCATAATGACCATTATATTTCTAGGTTATTAATTCCCCTGAGTTAGACAGAAACTTGGTTGAACCCTAGCCACAAAAGGAGTTAACCCACATTTCTGTCTGGCCTTATTTTGGGGCCCCCAACCTGATGGTTACCAAGCCAAATTCCTCAGGACACAAAACAGTCTTAGTAAAATTTTGGTTATTTTCTAGATATCTGCAACCTCTAAGGCTATAGTTCTTAGACATAAAATAACTAGGTGTACCGGAAGGTGGCCCACTTAACTCTAGAATTTAAGGATGCTATTAGCTAAGGCTTTGAGTTTCTCAGAGCCAAACTAATGCCTAAAAGGAATATTTTGACATAATTGTAAATGAGATTATTTCCGTAATTTCCCTTTCTGGTATTTCCTTATTAGTGTATACAAATGCAATAGATTTCTGTGTTTTACATTTGGATCCTGCAATTTTACTGAATTCCTTTATTCTAATAGTTTTTTTTGATGAACCTTTAAGGTTTTCTATATGAAATATCATTTGCAAATAGAGAGTTTTACTTACTCTTTTCCAATTCGGATCATTTCTATGTCTTTTTCCTCTCTAAATGCTATGGCTAGAACTTTGAGTACTATGTTGAATAAAAAATGGTTAAGAATGGATATAGCTTGTATTGTTCCTGATTTTAAAGGAAAACTTTCAGCTTTCTACCATTGAGTATGATGTTAGCTGTGGGTTTGTCATATGGCCTTTGTTATGCTTCGGTATGTTTCCTTTATAACCACTTTGTTGAGGGCTTTTATTATAAATAGCTGTTTAATTTTATCAAATACTTTTGTTGCATCTACTAAGATATCATATGATTTTTATCATTTCTGTTAATGTGGCATATCATGGTGATTGATTTGCGGATGTTGAATTATCCTTGCATCCCTGGAATAAACCCCAGTTGATCATGGTGTATGAGTCTTTTAATGTAATGTTAAACTCACTTTGCTAATATTTTATTGATGATTTTTGCATCTATGTTTATCAGTGATATTGGCCTATAACTTTATTTCTTATAATATTCTTGTCTGGTTTTGGTATCAGGGTAATACTGGCCTTATAAAATGAATTTGTAAGCATTTCTTCCTCTTCTATTTTTTTGGAATAGCTTGAGGAGGATAGATATCAACACTTCATTAAATGTTTGGTCAGTTTCATCCATGATGCCATCTGGGCCTGGACTTTGGTTCAAAGTTTTTTGATTACTGATCCATTTTCATTACCAGTAATCTGTCTGTTCCAGTTTTCTATTTCTTTCTGATCGAATTTTGGAAGACTGTTTATAGGAATTAATCCATTTCTAATAATTTTCCCCATTTGTTGGCATAAAACCTTTTGTAGTAGTTTAATGATCTTTTGTGTTCTGTGGTTGTTTAACTTCTCTTTAATTTGTGATTTTATTTATGTGGGCCTTTTTCCTTGATGAGTCTGATAAAAGGTTTATCAATTTTTTTCATCTTTAAAAAAATTCATTTAATTACATTGTTTTTGTTTTTTAGTCTCCATCTCATTTATTTCTACTCTGACCTTTATTATTTCCTTTATTCTTCTAATTTTAGATTTTGTTCTTTTCCTAGCATCTTTAGGTATAAAGTTAAAATTGTTTATTTGATGAGTTTGTCTGTTTCTTCAGATGGGCCTGTATCATTATAAACTTTCCTTTCAGAATTGCTTTTGCTGTGCCACAAAGATTTTGGAACATCATGTTTTTATTTGTCTCCAGGTATTTTTTGATTTCCTCTTTGATTTCTTCATTGACTCATTGGTTGTTTACTAGCATGGTATTTAGTTTCCACATGTTTGTGTTTCTTTCCATTTTTCTTATTCATTTCTAGTTTCACACCACTGTGGTCAGAGAAGATGGTTGATATGATTTCCATCTTCTTAAATTTATTGAGACTTGTTTTGTGGCCTAGTGTGTTCTATCTTGGACAGTGTTCCGCGTATTCTTGAAAAGAATGTGTAGTCTACTGTTTTCAGATGGAATGTTCTGTATATATCTGATCGATCAGACTGGTCTAATGTGTCATTCAAACCACTTTCCTTGTTGATGTTCTGTCTGGATTATCTATCCATTGGTATAAGTGGGTGTTAAAGTCCCCTACTATTATCGTATTAGTGTTAATTTCTTCCTTTATGTCTATTAATGTATTATACATAAATGCTTTATGTATTTAGGTGCCCCTATTTTTAGTGCATAGATATTTACAATTGTTATATCCTGCTGTTGGATTCACCCCTCTATCATTATGTAATGACCTTCTTTGTCTCTTTCTTGTTTATTATTTATTTATATCATTGAATTTAATTGCGGTAAAATATAAAATTTACCATTTAACCATTTTTAAATGTATAGTTTAGTGACATTAAATACCTTCACGTCATTGTGCAACTATCACCACCATTCATCTCCAGAACTTTTTCATCTTCTCAAAATAAAGCTCTATATCCATTAAATACTAACTCCCCATTCTTCTCTCCCCATTCTTCTCTCCCCTGGTAACCAGTATTCTTTCTTTCTCTTTAAATTTGAGTATTCTAGGTTCCTCATATTACTCAGTGTTCATCACAGTAAGTGTACTCTTAATCCCCTTTACCTATTTCACCCATCCCTACCCGCCAACCTCCCCTCTGATAAGCATCAGTTCTCTATAGTTAAGAGTCTGTTTTTAGGTTTGTTTCCTTTTTTCATTTGGCTTCTTAAATTCCATGTGTAAGTGAAATTGTACAGTATTTGTCTTTCTCTGGCTTATTTCACCTAGTGTGTATGTGTGTGTGTATATATACACACATACCTCCATCCATTTATTGACAGAAACATGGGTTGTTTCCATATCTTGGTTATTGTAAATAGTGCTGCAGTAAACATAGGGATGCATCTATGTTTTTGAGTTAGCGCTTTTGTATTTTTTTAGGTAAATACTCAGTAGTAGAATTACTGGAACATATGGTAGTTTTACTTTAAATTGTTTTCAGGAACCTCCATGTTTTCCACAGTGGCTGCAACACTTTGCAGTTTCACCAACAGTACACAAGGATGCCTTTTTCTCCACATCCTTGCCAATGCATGTTGTTGTGATTTTGATTACAGCCATTCCCAGCAGTTGTGAAGTGATATCTCATTGCAATTTTGATTTGCATTTCCCTGATGAGTATTGTCGAGCATTTTTCATGTGTCGGCCATTTGTATGTCTTTGGAGAAATGTCTGTTCGTGTTTTCTACCCATTTTTAATAGGATTATTTTTGGTGGGGGGCGTCTTGAGTTGTAGAAGTTCTTTATACTTATTTGGATATTAACCCTTTATCAGATATGTCATTTATAAGTATCTTCTCCCATTCTGTAGGTTTTTAGTTTTGTTGATGCCTTCCTTTACTATGCAGAAGCTTCTTACTTTGATATAGTCCCAATAGTTCATCTTTACTTTTGTTTCCTTTGCCTTAGGAGACATATCTAGAAAAATGTTGCTATGGCTAATGTCAGAGAAATTACTGCTTGTACTCTCTTCCAGGATTTTTATGGTTTCAGGTCTCATTTGGGTCTTTAATTCATTTTCAGTTTATTTTCATATACGGTATAAGAAAGTGGCCCAGTTTTCCCAACACCCTTTGTTGAAGACTTTTTTTACTCTATGACAACATGGAATAATTGACCATATAAACATTGGTTTATTTCTGGGATCTCTATTCTGTTCTGTTGACCTGTGTGTCTATTTCTTGGTGCCAGTACCATACTGTTTTGATTACTACAATTTTGTATTGTATCTTGAAATCTGGGATTGTGATACCTCTAGTTCTTCTTTTTCAAGATTGCTTTTGCTATTCAGGGTCTTTTGTGGTACTATACAAATTATAGAATTATATGTTGTAGTTCTGTGAAAAATGCTGTTAGTATTTTGATAGGGATTGCACTAAATTTATAGGTTGCTTTGGGTAGTATGGACATTTTAACAATATTTTTTCTTCTAATCCATAAGCATGGAGTATCTTTCCATTTCTTTGTGTCCCCTTCAATTTCTTTCACTGGTCTTTTGTAGACCTGTTTCTAGAGTACAGGTCTTTCACTTCCTTGGTTAAGTTTATGTGTGGGTATTTTGTTATTTTAAGTGCAATTGTGAATTGGATTGTTGTCTTAATTTCTCTTTCTGCTGCTTCATTATCAGTGTATAGAAGTGCAACAGATTCCTATATGTTAATTTTGTTTCCCACAATTTTATGGAATTTACTTATCATGTCATCTGCCAATAGTGAAAGTTTCACTTCTGCCTTACCAATTTGGATGCCTTTTATTTCTTGTCTGATTGCTGTGGCTAGGACTTCCAGTACTATGTTGAAAAAAGTGGTGAGAGCGGACATCCTTGCCTTGTTCCTGATCTTAGGGGAAAAGCTCTGTTTTTCATGATGCTAGCTGTGGGTTTTTCATACATGGCCTTTTTATGTTGAGGGTTTTTATCATGAATGGATGTTGTACTTTGTGAAGTGCTTTTTCTGTATCTTTTGAAACCATCATATAGTTTTTGTCCTTTCTCTTATTGATGTCATGTATCATGTTGATTGATTAGTAAATATTGAACTAGCCTTGCATCCCAAGAATAAATCTCACTTGATCACGGCTTTTTTTTTTTTTTTTTTACTGTATTGTTGGATTCAGTTTGCCAATAATTTGTTGAGGACTTTTTGCATCTATGTTCATCAGAGTATTGGCCCATAGTTCTCTCTTTTGTAGTGTGTCTATCTAGTTTTTGTATAAGGGTAATAATGCTGGCCTCATAGAACAAATTTGGAAGCTTTCCTTTCTCATTTTTTGGAATAGTTTGAGAAGAATAGGTATTAACTTCTCTTCACGTATTTGGTAAAGTTGACCTGTGGAACTGTCTGGTCCTGGACTTCAATTTATTGGGAGTTTTTTGATTACTAATTCAGTTTCATTGCTAATGGCAATGAAACAGATTAATCGGTCTCTTCAAATTTTATCTTTCTAGGAGTACTGGGAGGTTGTATGTTTCTAGGAATTCCTCCATTTTTTCTAGGTTGTCCAATTTGTTGGCAAAAAATTTTTCATGCTCTCTTATAATCCTTTGTATTTCTGTGGTGTCGTTTCTCCTCTTTCATTTCTGATTTTATTTGAAGCCTTTTTTTTTTTTTTAAATGAGCCCAGCTAAAGCTTTATTTATTTTGTTGATCTTTTCAAAGAAGTGGCTCCTGGTTTCATTTATCTGTTCTATTGTTTTTTGTTTTGTTTTGGTTTTTTTAGTTCCTATTTATATCTTCTCTAATCTTTATTATTTCTTTCCTTTCTTCTATTGATTTGGGGTTTTGTTCTTTTTCTAGCTCCTTTAGTTGTTGTAATGTTAGATTATTTAAGATTTTTCTTGCTTCCTGAGGTAGGCCTGTATTGCTATAAATTTTTTTCTTAGAACAGCTTTTGCTTCATCCCAAAGATTTTGGGCCGTTGTGTTTCATTTTCATTTGTGTCCATGTATTTTTTTTATTTCTCTTTGATTTCTTGCTTGACCATTCATTGTTGAATAGCATGTTCTTTAAACTCTGTGAATTTGTGTTCATTCCAGATTTTTTTCTTGTGGTTGATTTCTAGTTTTATAGTGTTGTAGTTAGAAAAGATGCATGGTATGATTTCAGTCTTTAATTTGAGACTTGTTTTGTGGTCTATCATGATCTTCTCTGGAAAATGTTTCATGTGCACTTGAATAGAATATGTATTCCACTGTTTTTGAATGGAATGTTCTGAATATATCTGTTGGATCCATCTGGCCCAATGTGTCATTCAAAGCCACTGTTCCTTTGTTGATTTTCTCTTTGGATGATCTATCCATTGATGTAAAGGGAGTGCTAAAGTCCCCTACAGTTATTGTATTACTATTGATTACTTCCTTTATATTTGTTAATAGCTGCTTTATGTATTTGAGTGCTCCCATGTTAGGTACATAAATATTTAGTATTGTTATATTTTGTTGGATTGTTCCTTTTATGATTACATAGTGTCTTCTTTGTCTCGTTAGTTTTTGTTTTAAAGTCTATTTTATCTAATATAAGTATTGCCACCTTCGCTTTCTTTTCATTTCCAATTGCATGATAAATGTTTTCCTATCCCTTCACTTTCAGTCTACTTGTGTTTTAAGTCTGAAATGAGTCTCTGTAGGCAGCACATAGTTGGGTCTTGCTTTTTTATCCATTCTGTCACCCTATGTCATGTCTTTTGATTAGAGCATTTAGTCCATTTACATTCAAAGTAATTATCAATTGGTATGTTCTGATTGCTGTTTTGCTGCTTGTTTTGTGATTGTTTTTGCAGTTCTCCACTTTTTCTTCTCTTCTCTTGCGGTTTGATGGATTACTTTAGTGATGTACTTGGATTCCTTTTTCTTTTTTGTGTATCTATTAATGATTTTTTATTTGTGGTTACCACTAGGTTTGTATGTAGCTTCTTATGCATATAACAGTCTATATTATATTGATGATTGTTTAGTGCTATTAGACTTCTGGTTTCAAACTTAAACTTTTACTCCCCTACATTTTACGTATGTGGTGTCAGACTTTAACATCCTTTTATGATTCCCTCAACTGATTTTTATAGATATACTTGATTTTATTGTTTTGTGCTTTAACCTCTATACTGCTTTTATAAATAACAAATCTACTTTTATTATGTGTAAATGTACCTGTGAAATTTTTTCCTTTCCTATTTTTCTTACTCCTGTTTATGGTCTTTCCTTTCCATTCAAAGAATCCCCTTTTAACATTTCATGGAAGGCTGGTATAGTGGTGATGAATTCCTTTAACTTTTGTTTGGGAAACTCTTTCTCTCTCCTATTCTGAATGATATGCTAGCTGGATAGAGTATTCTTGACTGCAGATTTTTTCCTTTTAGCCTTTTGAATATATCATGCCATCCTCTTCTTGCCTGCAAAGTTTTTGCTGAAAAATCAGCTGATAGCCTTATGGGATTTACCTTGGATGTAACTTATTTCTTTCTGCTCTTAAAGTTCTCTTTATCACTACTTCTTGCCATTTTAAATATTGTCTTGGCATGGACCTCTTTGGGTTGATTTGTTGGGGGAGCACTTGGTGCCTCCTAGATCTTGATTTGTTTCCTTCCCCAGGTCAGGGAACTTTTCAGCTATTTCTTCAAATAACTGTTCTGCCCCCTTTTCTCTGTCTTCTCCTTCTGGGAGCCACATAATGTGAATGTTATTCCATTTGCTGGTGTCACTGAGTTCTCTTAACCTATTTCCATTTTTTATAATTCTTTTTTCATTCTCCTTCAGTTTGATTGCTTTCCATTACTTTGTCTCCCAGCTCTCTGACCCATTCTTCTGCTTCCTCTAGTCTACTACTTATTCCATCTAGTACATTTTTAATTTCAGTTAATGAGTTGTTCATCTCTGATTGGTTCTCTTTTATGTTTTCTATCTCTTTGTTAAGGGTCTCCCTAAGGTCCTCCACTCTTGGCTCAAGTCTAGTGAGTATCTTTGTGACCATTACTTGAAATTCTCTATCAGGCATATTACTTTGTTTTGTTTAGATTTCTTGATAAAATTTTGTCCTGTTCTTTCATTTGGGAAATATTATTTTGCCTCTTCATTGTTATCTCTCTGTGTCTGTTTGTGTGTGTTAAAAAAAAATCAGCTATGTCTCCTGCTTTTGAAAGTAGTGGCCTTATAAAGAAGAGGTTCTATAGTACCCTGTAGAACAATGTCCTCTCTTCACCAGAACCTGGCACTTTAGGAGTATCTTCTATATGTGTTGTGTGTACCCTACTGTTGTGGCTGAGTTGCATTTGTCTTCAGTCCAATCATCTGCAGTGGCTCTCTTTGTTGTGGTCAGGGTTTAGTCCCTATGTTATTAAGGAGCCAGTCTGGGGCTACCTTAGGCTTGAGTTGGATCAGACCAGATGTTTGCAGAGCTACAGTCACACCTATCTGCAGGTGCTTCCCATGTGTTGTCCCTTGGGTAGCTTTCATTGGTGGATTGGGGCTGCAGTCCATCTAGTGTGTTTATCTTCCCCTCTCCCCAGTTTAAGAGACACTTTGGAGTAGAGCTGGCTACTCTCAGAGCTGCTTGCACAATGCCACACTTAGGGCACTGCTTTGGATAGACTCCTGCCAAGGGCAGGTTAGGTGTCACGGGTCCACAGGAGAATTGGGGTGGGGCATGCTATTAGCAAAGCTAGGTGGAGAGTATTTGTTCTGGTTCCTGCAGGTGTCTGTGTTTTCAGGCTTGGGGGCAAGATAGAGAAATGGTGCCCACCAGCTCTTTTATTCTTAGAGAAATCTCCTAAGGATCCCTGTCCATCCTGCCCAAGTTCTGAGATTAGTAAATAAATCTCCTTTTCATATACCCTAGGAGTTTTATCAAACTGCTGCTTCTATGCTGTATCTCAGCAGGGTTGTTATGATGTCTCTTTAAGGTGGGGACTCAGGTTCTTTTTTTTTTTTTTTAAAGATTTTATTTACTTATTTGACAGAGATAGAGACAGCTAGCGAGAGAGGGAACACAAGCAGGGGGAGTGGGAGAGGAAGAAGCAGGCTCATAGCGGAGGAGCCTGATGTGGGGCTCGATCCCAGGACCCCGGGATCACGCCCTGGGCCGAAGGCAGACGCCCAACCACTGTGCCACCCAGGCGCCCCGGGGACTCAGGTTCTTATCCCCCCTCTTGTTCTCCCAGAGCTGAGCTAAGCCCACTGATTTTTAAAATTCCTGGTGTTGAGCCCCTCTGGTTATCTGTCAGATGTTATGGGGATTTGTCTTCCCAGTGAGGATCCCCTGTGCCTGGGGTACCTGCGCCTCTCCCTGCTGTGTGCTAGCACTGTCTCTTCCCCTGTGGCCAGTCTTGCAGGTCAGTTTGGTTCCCAACCACATCTCCATCCTTCTTACCATTTTCAGTGTCGCTTTTTCTCTATGATTAGCTGTGGAGAGTCTGTTCTACTAGTCTTGAGGTTTTTTCCTGGGTTATTTACCCTTATATGTATGTTATTTAGGTGTATCCATGGGGAGGAATAAGCATAGCATTCTCCTACTCTGCCAACTGCCCTGGAAGCCTAGTATTTTAAAGTCTGTCATGTGTGATATGAGTATAGCTGCCACAGCTTTCAATTTGAAAAAAAAAATCTTTTTCTATTCCTTCATTTTTGATCTGTGTGTACCTTTAGATTTGTCTTTAGATCTGAAGCGAGTCTTTTGTATGCTCAGATGGGTCTTGTTTTTTCTATCCCTTCAGTAACACTATATCTTTTGACTGGATCATTTGGTCCATTTACATTTTAAGTAATTATCGACAGTTTTATTCAAGGGAAGATGCAGAGTAGAATCTTGAGCTGCCCTAATCACTTGGACACACCGAGATAATAGCTATATCTGTGTAACTAACTCTGAAAACAACCTGAAGACTAGCAAAACAGACCTTCCATAGTTAACTATAGAAAGGAGGCCACAACAGAAAAGGTGGGATGGGTAGGGATGTGTTTAGGAACCAAATCCCTAGCAAGACTTACCACAAATGGGAGGGATCCCCAAGCACAGAGAAGGGAGAGGATCAAACCCCATATCAGACACTGAGGATGATCCCTGAGAAGATGAATCCCCATAACACTAAGCTTTGAAAATAAGCAGGGCTTCAGGAGCTTTTAAAATCTCTAGGACTTAACTCTGGGAAAGCTGGAGGGTGATAGGAATTTGAATTCTGACCCAAGAATCCAGCACAGAAGCAGCAGTTAGAAAAGCACTTGAGGTATGGGTGAAGGAGATTGATTAACTCATCTAGGAATGTGCCTTAGAGGGGCAGGGTTTCCTCAGGAGACTTCTAGAACAAAAAATAGAAGGGAATCCATATCATTAAGGAAAGCCATCAAACCACATGGGAAGAAAACAAGGGGAAAAGAAAGGAACAGAAAAGAACTATGAAAACAACCAGAAAACAATGAATAAAATGGCAATAAGTACAAATCTATCAATAATTACCTTAAAAATAAATGAACTAAATGCTTCAATCAAAAAATAGGGTGATTGAATGAGGGGGGGAAAGAAGGCCCATCGTTATGTTGCCTACAAGAGACTCACTTCAGAGCTAAAGACTAAAAGTGAAAGGCTGGAAAAACATAACCATGCAAATGAAAGTTTAAAATAAAAAGCTGGGATAATAATATTTATATTATTAAACTATTTTATATCAGATGAAAAGGACTCTACATATAATGATAAAGGGAACAATCCAACAAGAGGATATAATAATCATAATATCTATGTACTCAACATAGGAGCACCCAAACACACAAAACTATTAACAGACATTGTATTACTGTCAATTTCTCCCTTTATAGTAGGGGACTTTAACATCCCACTTACACCAATAGATATATGATCTAGACAGAAAATTAACAAGGATATCATGGCTTTGAATCACACATTAAACCAGGTGGATCTAACATATGTACAGAACGTTCTATTCACAAACTGTGAACACATTCTTTTAAGTGCATATGGAACATTCTCCAGAATAAATCACATTAGACCACAAAGGAAGTCTCAAGAAATTTAAGAAGAGTGAAATCCAGGGCACCTGGGTGGCTCAGTCAGTTAAGCATCTGACTCTTGATTTCGGCTCAGGTTGTGATCTCAGGTCCTGGATCGATTGATCGATGTATCTATCTATCTATCTATCTATATCTATAGATATATCTATCTCCCTGAAAATAACACAACACAAATTCATGAAGGCTAAACAACATGGACATTGGACAGCCCAAAAAATCATAGAAAAAAATCAATACCTGGAGACAAATGAAAATGAAAATACATGGACCAAAATCTTTGGGATGCAGCAAAAGCAATTCTAAGAGGGAAGTTTATAGCCATACAGGCCTAATTAAAGAAACAAGAAAAATTTCAAACAACTTAAACTTATGTCTAAAAGGGACAGAAAAAGAAGAACAAAGCCAAGTGCTTAGCAGAAGGAAGGAAATACTAGAGTAGAAATAAATACAATAGAGGTTAAAAAAAAATAGATGAGATCAATGAAACCAGGAGCTGATTCTGTAAAAAGACGGGCCAAAGGTTTATCAATCTTGTTTGACTCATCAAAAAAGAGGATTCAATCAAATGGAGAAGAGATAACCAACACTAGAGAAATAAAAATGGATTATACGAGAACATTATGAAAAATTATATGTCAACAAATTGGACAACCTAAAAGAAATGGATAAACTCTTAGAAAATTTTTCAAAACAGAATCAGTAAGAAATAGATTAACTGTTGGTAATAAAATTGAATCAGTAATCAAAAAATTCCCAACCAACAAAAGTGTAGGACAAGATGGCATCATAGATGCATTCTCTACCATTTAAAGAGTTAATACCTATTCTTCTCAAACTCCTCCAAAAAATAAAAGAGGAAGGAAAGCTTCCAAATACATTCTGCAAGGTAAACATTAAACACTACAACAATCAAAATGCTACAGGCCAATTTTTCTAATGAAAAGGCAAAAATTCTTAAAATATTAGCAAACTTACCTTAATACATTAAAAAAAATCATTCACTATGATCAATTGGGATTTATTCCAGGGACAAAAATGTACTTCAATATTCAGAAATCAATCAATGTGATACATACATTAACAAGAGAAAGAATAAAACCACGTGATGATCTCAATAGATGCAGAAAGAGCATTTGAGACAATACAATATCCATTAATAACTTCTCAGCAAATTGAATTTAGTGGGGATGTACATCAACAGAACAGAGCCGTATATGAAAAACCCACAGCTAACCTCATATCCACTGGTAAAAACTGAAAGCTTTTCCTCTAAGATCAGGAACAAGACAAGGATGTCTACTCTCACCGCTTTTATTCAACACAGTAGTCTTTGGAAGTCTTAGCTGCATTGGCCAAAGAAAGGGGATCCAGATCAATAAGAAAGAAAGAAAACTGTCACTATTTACAGATGATGTGACATTATATATAGGAAATCTTAAAGACTCCACCAAAAAACTATTAGAACTGATGAATGAATTCAGTAAAGTTGCAGGATACAAAATTAATATACATAAATCTGTTGCATTTCTATACACTAGTAACAAAGTAGCAAAAAGAGAAATTTTAAAAATTCCATTTATAGTGGCACCAGAAAGAATAAAATACCTAGAATAAACTTAACCAAGGAGGTAAGAGATCTATACTCTGAAAACTAAAACACTGATAAAAGAAATTAAAGGTGGCATAAACAAATGGAAGGCTATTCCATGCTTATGGATTAAAAGAAGATATCATTAAAATGTCCATAATACCCAAAGCAATCTACAGATTCAATATAATCTCTATCAAAGTACCAGCAGCATTTTTCACAGAACTAGAACAGATAATCTTAAAATCCGTATGGAACCACAAAAAAATCTCAAATGGCAAAAGAAGAAATCCTGAAAAAGAAGAGAACTGGAGATATCACAATTCCCAGTTTTAAATTACGCTACAAAGCTGTAGTAATCAAAACAGGATGGTACTGGCACAAAAACAGAATAGAGAGCCCAGAAATAAACCCTTAATTACATGGTCCATTAATCTACAACAAAGGAGACAAGAATATATAATGGAGAAAAGATAGTCTCTTTAATAAATGGTGCTGGCAAAATGGAACAGTTACATGTAAAAGAATAAAACGGAACCATTTTCTCACACCCTACACAAAATAAACTCAAAACGGATTAAAGATCTAAATATGAGACAGGAAACCATAAGCTCCAGAAACAAGCATAGACAGTAATCTCTTTGACATCAGCCATAGCAATATTTTTCTAGATAGGTCTCCTTGGGGCAAGGGAAACAAAAGCAAAAATAAGTTATTGGAAATACACCAAAATAAAAACCTTTTGCTCAGTGAAGAAAACCATCAACAAAACAAAAAGCAGTCTACCTAATGCAAGAAGATATTTGCAAATGATATAGCTGATCAGTGGTTAATATTCCAATTATATAGAGAACTTCTACAACGCAACACCAAAAGAAAAAAAAAAGATCAATTAAAAAAAGAGCAGAGGACCTGAATAGACATTTTTTTCTAAAAAACATACACATGGCCAACAAACACCTACAAAATGCTCAACATCATTAATCACTAGGAAAATGCAAATCAAAACCACAATGAGTTACCACCTCACACCTGTCAGAATGGCTAGAATTAAAAAGACAAGAAATACCAAGTGTTGGCAAGGATGTACAGAAAAGGGAACCTTTGTGCACTGTTGATGAGAATGTAAATTGGTGCAGGCATTGTGGAAAAAAGTATGGAGTTTCCTCAAAAAAGTAAAAATAGAAATACCATTTAATACAGTAATCCCATTACTGGGTATTTACCCAAAGAAAATGAAAACACTAATTCAAAAAGATATACATATCCCTATGTTTACTGCAGCATTATTTAAAATAGCCAAGACAGGAAAGCAACTCAGGTGCTTATTGACAGATAAAGGAATAAAGATGTGGTATATATAAATACAATGGAGTATTATTCAGCCATAAAAAGGAATGAGATCTTGCCATTTGCAACAACACAGATGGACTTAGAGCGCATTGTACTAAATGAAATAAATCAGGAAAAGACAAATACTCTATGATTTCACTTATATGTAAAATCTAAAAAACAAAACAAATGAAGAAAAAAAAAACCAGACTCTTAAATACAGAGAACTGGTAGTTGCCAGAGGGCCTGTGTATGTGGAGATGGGGAAATAGATAAAAAAGGATTAAGTGGTACAAACTTTCAGTCATAAGTAAGCCATGGAGATGAAAATGACACCATAACGAATTATGGTCCATAATATCATAATAAAATTGTATGGGGACTACACATCATGGTCAGCATTGAGTAATGTACGAAATTGTTGAAACAATGTTATACACCTGAAACTAATATAACATTCTATGTTAGACTTTAATAAAAAATATTCATAGACATGCACTTATATTTTGTTGTTTTATATTCTGTTTTTCTTAATTTCTTCCCTTGTAATTTGGTGCCTTTCCTTAGTGTTATGTTTGTGCCCTTTCTTTTTTTTTTTTTTGTGAAACTATTATAGACATTTGGTTTATGGCTACCATGAGGTTCATATCTAACATAATATTCTATGTCTGTAGCAGTCTATGTTAAGTTGAAGATCGCGTAAGTTAAAGGGTGTTCTAAAAGCACATTTTTACCACCGCTCCCCACAATGATTCATGTTTTGAGGTCCTGTTTTGTATCTTATTACTTTGTGAATCCACTGACTAATAATTATAAGTGTAGATGATTTTACTGCTTCTGTTTTAAACTTATACTAGATATGTAGGTGATTGATTCGCTACCTTTATTATATATTTACTTTTATTAGTGACATCATTTCTTTTACAATTTTATTTTTTCTAGTTATGGCCTTTTCTTTCCCACTTTAGTTCCTTTAACATTTCTTGTAAGACTTGTTTGTTGTTGATGAATTCCTTTAGCTTTTCCTTGTCTGGGAAACTCCTCTCTCTTCAATTCTGAATGATAATCTTACTGTGTAGAGAATTCTTGTGATTTTTTTCCTTCCTTTCGGCACTTTGAATATATCCTGTCATTCCCTTCTCACCTGTAAAGTTTCAGCTGAAAAATCAGTTGTGATAGTCAGATGGCGGTTTCCTTAGAACTAACTAGTTGTTTTTCTTTTGGTGCTTTTAAGATTCTCTCTTTGCCGATACTTTGGTTATAACATGTCTTGGCGTGGGTCTCTTTGGGTTCATGTTCTCTACAACTCTGTGCTTCCTGGGCATGGACGTCTGTTTCATTCATTAGGTTAGGGAGCTTTTAGCCATTACCACTTCAAATGGGTTTTCAGTGCTTTTTTCCCTCTCCCTCCTCCTCCTGGGACTCCTATAATGGAAACGTTGTTATGCCTGATGTTGTCCCAAAGATCCCTTAAACTATATTTAGTTTTTAATTCTTTTTTTTCTTTTTGCTGTTCTGATAGAGTGATTTCCGCTACTGTCTTCCACATCATTGGTTCATTCCTTTGTATCATCTAATCTGCTCTCAATTACCTCTAGCATATTTTTTCACTTCAGTTATTCTTCAGCCCTGGTTGGTTCCTTTTTATATTTTCTATTTCATGTTTGAGGTTCTCACTGTGTTGATTCAGTCTTCTGAGTTTGGTGAGCATCTTTATGGTCATTACTCTGAATTATTTTTCAGGCAGATTATTTCATTTGGAACATACTCCTCTGTAGCTTCATTTTGTCCCTTTCTGTGTGTTAGATAGATCAATTATATGACCCAGTCTTGAAGGAGTGGCTTATGTAGGTGTCCTATGGGGCCCAGTAGCACAACGCCCTGTGATTCATCCAACTGAGGTACCCCAGGGGTATCCCCTGTGTGGGCTGTGTGCACCCTCCTGTTGTGGCTTGTATGCACTGGTGGGTGGGGCAGGCTTCCAGTGTGGCTGGCAGCGAGGTCTGGGTGTGACTGCTGCAGGCACTCTAGTGTATGAGTCTCACTATAGGGGTTTACTTGTGGAGAAATTGCTCCCACCAGAACTGGGCCAGTGAGATAGAAAGGAAGTTAAAAGAAATGTGCCCACCATCACGTCTGTTCCCAAAGAATGTTACAGCAGGTCCCTGCCCCTCTGGCACATGCTGTAAAATTTATCTCCTTTATGTGTAACCCAGGCATTTGTCAAACCGCCTCTGCCCTGGGACTTGAACAAGTGAGATTACATGCACACTTTTTAAGAGCAGAGTCTCAATTTCTTATTGCCTTCCCAGACATAAGCCCCACTGGTTTTCAAAGTCAGACATTAGGTCTTCCCAGTGCAGGACCACCCCTGGGCTCAGAAGTCCAATCCAATGTGAGTTTGAGCCCCTGGTTCCTCAGGAAGGGTCTCTATGGTTATGATACTACCCCCCACCCCCACTCCTTATGGGTCATCACACTGGGATTGTGGATCTTAACCACGTTTTCACCCCTCTTACCCATGGTGATATGGTATTTCCTTTATATCCTTAATTGTGTAAGATAGTTTCTGCAAGTCTTCCATTTGTTCTAGTTATTTTATAAATAGTTGTACTTCTGGTTTGTCCATGGAAGGAGGTAAGCTCAGAATCTTCCTATTCTACCATCTTGATCCCCAAGACACATATGATTGCTGTTCCAAAGCTCCTCCTAAAATAGATACAACATAATAAAACAAGTCAGCAATAACATAATATAAGATAAAATGCCAGTGTTCATAGAGCATTTTGACATCATACCAGCTTTGTATAATGCAAAAGGATTCAGTCTGGGCATGTCATTCTGTTAGTCTGGCTTAATCAGGCATTGTTTGGAATATATGTTTTCAAAGAATTAGATGAAATACAACCTCTTCATGAAATCCCCACACATATTTATTCTCTTCACCACGTTTTCAACAAATACTGAGAACACTGAGTTTGAGATTGCACTCTCAGGTAATATTTAGGTCAAAGCTTTTGTATGTTGTCAGTTTTTCTTTACTTATTAGGGGACATAGCATTCCAGAAAACCATTCTTCAACAAAGGTGGTATCTTAGGCCAAATCAGGAAAAAAGAAAAGAAAAGAAAAGAAATCATTGTGGGGCAACTGGGTGGCTCAGTTGGTTAAGCATCTCCCTTTGGCTTGAGTCATGATCCCAGGGTCCTAGGATCAAGCCCCACATCAGGCTCCCTGCTCAGCGAGGAGCCTGCTTCTCCCTCTGCCTGCCACTCCCCCTGCTTGTGCTCTCTCTCTCTGCCATATAAATAAATAAAATCTTAAAAAAAAAAGAAAAAACATTGTTTTTACTAGCATTTCTTTCTCTTTTCTTTTTGGGAGAAGGTGTGTGTTCAAGTAATAAGTGGAGAAGAAAACTGGAGAATACCCCCGTGCTATTGAAATATTCAAAAAATTATTTTAATTTTAATGCAAAATCAATCAAAATCATAGTCCTCATAAGAACCAAAAAGTGGAAAACATCCTAAATATCCACCACGGATAAGTGGATAAGCAAAATATGTTATATGTACACATGGAATATTGTTCTGCAATAAAAAGGAATGAAGGGCTAATAATTCTACAGTAGGAATGGATATTAAAAATAGGCAAATTAAAAAAAGGCAAGACACAAGAGGCTACATACTGTATGACTCCATTTACATTAAATGTCCAGAATATGCAAATCTACAGAAACAAAGTAAATTAGTGGTCCTCTAGGGCTAGGCAGAAGGAGAGGAATGACTGCCAATGACAGCAGCTTTGATTTGGCGTGATGAAAACTTTCTAAATTTAGTGGAGATGGTTGCACCACTGTTAATGCACAAAAAAAAATTTAATGTATCCTCTAAAGAGGCGAATTTTATGGCCTATGAATTATATCTCAAATTTGTTACAGATGTGACAGATAAATTCGAAATATTGCTTTCTTTCTTTTATTTTATAATTTTTATTTTGTTATATTAGTCACCATACAGTACATCCCCAGTTTTTGCTGCAATGTTCCATG